>NC_080543.1:115811532-116111532 GCF_028640845.1 Ahaetulla prasina | reverse complement strand
ATTTCACATCTTGATTATTGAAGATACTCTGTGTGGGGTATCCTGGAAACATTTCTGAAAGTTGAAATTACTTACCAGTCACAATTTAAATATTTTTATTGAGCTGTACAGTCCTAAATAACTTATGGTCAGACAATCTAAGAGCATATGTCCTCTAACAAGCTTGTTTAATCTTTAAAGACAGTGGAAGAAACCCTTTGGAGATGTCCAGTTGTCAGAGACTTGCTTGTCTAACACATGAGCCTTCTCATCGCACTTAGATATGAAATGCTGCTCCTAGGGAATTTCTCTATCTCCGTTTTTAGAATGTATTTTTTGCAAGCTTTTAATAGTTAACTAATATTAATATTTCATAACACACATTTCATACTTTGCATAGTAATTGTCCTTGAGTGCTCATCTAAGCAAAAAAATGTGGACATTAATTGCACATCACTTAAATACAATTTGTATAAGACTGAGATCCTGGTATATCAGCAAGTTCATCCCTCTCATTTCTTAAGCTTTCATATTTTCCTCTTTCAGCTATGAGTTGGTTTTGGTGTCAATGGCTACAAACTTGAGGATTCTGCCAAATGATGTTCTCTCCCTTTGGCCATTTTTTAGTCGTTTCTGTTTCTTTAATAAAGTAGACTGATGGAAATGTTTATGGCCAAATGCTGGGAATGGTGCTATAGCTTTATATCTTATTACAAGGTTTAGATTATAAGTAGGTTCAGGATTTTATAGCTGTATAAGAATTTGTATTCTTATTCTAAATACATCAATTCTAAATATATTTACTATATTGATTTTTCAAAATTTTAACTGCTATTTAGTTTTTGTTAGTTTTTTATTGTCATTGGATTGCAGATCATTGGGGGATATGTTATCAGTAAAATTATTAATTTATTTGAATTAGAAGATAAATCGATAAAATATAAAACATTAGAGTTGGAAGATCTTCTAGTCCAACTCCTTGCTCAAGCAGGAGACCCTATATCAGTGATGACTAACCTTTTCAGCACCAAGGGTCGAAACTTAGCGTGCACACAAGCATAATACAATGCTCGTGCAACTGCACCCCCATGCCCCCTGCCTCCTTGCACATGTGCCCCTGCATGCATTCTTCCCCAGCGCATGCACGCATGACCCCCGTGTGTGCCCTGCCCCCATGCATGCATGTGTGACCCTCATGTGCCCATGGATGTGTGCGTGACCCCGTGCATGCGCTCACCCCTCACACATGCACACACATCTCTCACATGCGCCCTGCCCCCTGTGCATGCATGGCAGAGACCCAAAAACCAGCTGGCTGGTGGGATGTACATGTGCATGCGCATGTGTAGTGGAACTGAGCTGGGGTGATGGCTCGCATGCCTGCAGAGAGGGCTCTGCATGCCACCTGTGGCATGCGTGCCATAGGTTCACCATCATGACCTTATAGCATTTCAGACAAATGGTTGACCAGCCTCTTTTTGAAAGCATCCAGTGATGGAGCACACACAACTTCTGAAAGCAAGCTATTCCATTGGTTGATTGTCTTCGCTGTTAGGAATTTTCTCCTTAATTCTAGGTTGCTTCTTTCCTTGATTAGTTTCCATCCATTGTTACTTACCTTGCCTTTTGGTGTTTTGGAAAATAGTTTGACCCCAAACTATTGGGCTCCTATTCCTGTAGGAGTCCCTCAAATATTGAAACATTGCTAATCATGTCACCCCAGTCCTTCTTTTCATTAGGCTAGATGTATCCAGTTCCTGTAATGGTTCTTCATATGTTTTAGTGTCCAACCCACTGATCATTCTTGTTGCTCTTTTCTGCACTCTTTCCAGAATTAATATGATAAATATGTGCTTACATGTATAATAGATCGATATTTTCAGTTCATTCTTTTCCTACCTTAGAATGAATCTGTACATGATAATATATCAAAAGAGTATCTACTATCTATCTATCTATCTATCTATCTATCTATCTATCTATCTATCTATCTTTCTATCTTCTATCTATCTATTTATCCTCTTGAGGAGAAATAGGAAGAGGAGATGGAACATTTTAATATATCCTTCTGAACATTTTCATCCAATCTACTGGAAGTATGAATTTGGCTAAGAAACAAATGAAAACAAATATTGTTTTCAGCAAACATATGGGTTAAAATCTGTAAATGATCCTGATAATTTATACAAAATGGACATTTGAGGGGTCACAAATGCTTTCAATTAATGACATAACAACTGCACAGCTTGTTTATAACCAAAGGACCATGTTTTAGTCCACTGCAGAAAGAGGGGGAAATATTAAAGCTCAATCCTTAAATAATGTGATAATGGAAACTGATGGAAATCCATGAAAGAGCATCTTCTTTAATCATAATGACATTAAAAATAGTCCCAAATGATGATAAAGACATTTCCAAATGGAGTGCCAAATGTTGGTAAAGATTTGCCACTGATATATCTGCTTTGATCTTTTACTTTGATGCATGTGTTATCTTACATGAAAGCTAAAAGCCATGAACAGGCCTAAAATAGATGTCTTTCCATTGAATTTTTAGAGATCCAGTTATTTTACACCATGCAAAGTGCATGTTAAATCATTAATTTAAAAAAACCACAAATAAATAGGTAATATCTATTGTAAATCTATAGTCAGATGTCTGACTATTTATATTAAAATTTAAACAACCCATACTGGATGTCAGTGTTTAAATCAGTCTAAATTTGGCTTTGTTGTTGGAGATTCTCAGTCATCCAGGTCATGGTTGACCCAAAAGTACTTTTCCTGATGAAGCTTCTTGGATGAGAAGCAAAACATCTTCATGGAAAAACAAAGAAAGTCCAGTTGCCTTTTAAAAAAGCACCTTTGGGACTTTGTTGTTGAAGGTGTCTTAAGGTAAGCAGTTTTTCAAACATTCTTCTCTTGTAGAACCACCAAGTGTCTATTGTGATCCTGGCAGGTTATAATACTATGGTCATGCTACCAGGTTTTCCCGAAAATAAGACCTGTCATAAGGAATATATGAACCAACTTTATACATAGCACTGGAGATAAGTATTTGTTTCTTTATTTTTTTAATGTACTGTATTACAATAATGATAGATAGATAGATAGATAGATAGATAGATAGATAGATAGATAGATAGATAGATAGATAGATATGGATATAGATATAGATATAGATTTTCGTAGGTTTTCACGGGTATAGGTATGCTAAGCACCAGCCTGAAGATGAGGAGTGGGACCTCGTCGAAATGTTGCCTAGATACTTTCAACCTTACACGGAAAAAGATCCGAATACGCCAAGATCGACCGACATACATACATACATACATACATACATACATACATACATACATACATATATCGTATAGTCAAGGCTATGCTTTTCCCGGTTGCAATGTATGGCTGTAAAAGTTGGATCATAAGAAAGGCTGAGCGCCAAAGAATTGAGGCCTTTGAACTCTGGTGCTGAAGAAGACTCCTGCGAGTCCTTTGGACAGCAAGGTGAACAAACAAGTCAATCCTAGAGGAGATCAACTCTGACTGCTCTTTAGAAGGCCAGATCCTGAAGATGAAACTGAAATACTTTGGCTACCTAATGAGAAGGAAGGTCTCACTGGAGAAGAGCCTAATGCTGGGAAAGATTGAGGGCAAAAGAAGAAGGGGACGTCAGAAAATGGCTGGATGGAGTCACTGAAGCAGTAGGTGTGAGCTTAAATGGACTCCAGGACAAAAATTTCTAACCACTTGCCCTCTACTGTAGAATTACCTACTGTAATTATATATAATACATGTAGGAAACTGTATAAATAATTTGAGAGAATCTTTTTCTCTCTTTTACATACACACACACACACACACACACACACCCCTCATTTGAAAGCAGCCTCAGTCATAGATTGGAAATAGAAAAAAAATATAACTGTACAAGGAATATAAAGAGGACTTACTCAGAGTTATTAGCATTTCACCAGCAGCCAGCCAGGATAACAAACTGTGGAAACAAAGATTTAGATATTATTGCTTATTGTGAAGTTCTTTTTCTTTCCTTTCCTTCTAATGCAAATAAATGAAGTCGTTCAGCTCTTGTACTGACAGTTTTCCAGTACTGTCTGGGGTTAATGAGTGTGCTAATAGACTTAAATATTAAGCCATTAATTATTAAATGTTTGATCTAGTTAGACAGATATATAAGAATTAATGAATATAAATGTATTTGCCGTAACTTACTATTGCTTAACTCTGTGAAAACAGAGAAGAGACGTTTTGGAATTTTATCCTGTAACATGCGTGCAGTTCTAAACTTCAGGAAATGTACTTTCTCAATTTTCATAGAGCAAGATTTTGCTCTATGGGTCACCTTTAAGGTATCTGCTAAAGGGAGCAATAGTATTATCAGTATTACTCTTCTGGTTCCTGATGGTTAAAAGAGACATGATCAAATATTGTGTTGGATGTGGACATTAGTATGGTGCATGGCCATTGAGAATGGTCCCTCCAACACACCATTAGTGTAAATGTTTGAAGTCGGTTTGAGGTCCTTTGAAAGGTCAGGATAAAAAAAAATCCACTGTATTTTCACTGAAAAAGCTTTGCCATATTGACATCAAACATTGTGAACAAAATCTTCAGAATCTCAGACTGGAATTGATTCAATTAGACATGAAGAGAAAAAAAGCAAGGGTCAAGGAAGCCAAGCTATTTTTTTTTCCTTTAGAAAAAAATGAGCCAACATTTTGAGTCACCTTTGAGCTTCAGGTAAAGTCACACTTGCTTCCAGTTGTAATAATGAACTAGAAACATATGTGGGCATCTGGAAGAAAATCCTTTGGAATTTTGATTGTTCAACTTTGTGGGGGGCACACTGAAATAGCCAATATGGACAGAGCGGATTGCTGGTTTGAAAGAGGGCTTCAAGAGGCCATTTATGTCAAAATTGAACAGCCCTCTCTCAACAGAGGGGGAGTGATATGATATCATCTATCTCCAATCTACAACACAGTCCTTTCAACAGTTCCAAGAAGGCTCCACACCAATTTTCACCACTCAATTTGCATCTGATGACACAGATAAACCTCCAGGTGACCTTAACATCCCATTAAAATAATGCAAAGGACCAGCTTGTCTGCAAGGAGTATAAATCCTTCCATTCTCCATTATCCAGTCAGAGCTGAAGAAGCTTCTTGGATGAGAAGCGAAACCTCTTCAAAGAAAAACCAGAAAGTCCAGTTGCCTCTTGGGGGAAAAAAAGCATCTTTGGGACAACCATGACCTGGATGACTGAGAATCTCCATAGACATTTATCAAATATTGAGTTTCTAGGGAGTTGGACCTCAACTCCTTTAGATGAGGTTATCAAGTCCTGGGTCCTGAGGACCCAGATTGTTGGGGGGGCAATAAGTTGACTTTGTAAAAATATACAAATAGAATGAGACTATTGCCTTATACACTGTAAGCCGCCCTGAGTCTTCGGAGAAGGGCGGGGTATAAATGTAAACAAAAAAAAAAAAAAATGAAATTCTGAGATATTGAAATGACCTGCTATGCTTTATATGGATGCCAACAGTTTTCTGGGGATGACAGAGTATGATAAAACCTTTTGAAAATACCACAAGATTTGAGGGAAATGGTGTTTTGTTTCTTGTCATAAGTTATGAATCAGTCAGCAATGTAAAAGCTAGTATAGCAACAAAACTACAAGGATTCTACACATTTATTTTGCCTCTGAATTCAGGGTATTATCTTTAGGATATAAAATGTAGTAGATGACCAGGCTGAGCCAAAAGGAGGGGTCTAATGCATCATAAGTTATGAATCCTTGTGCCCAACAAGAGATCTATGTCCAGCCTACCTTGAATGCTTACTTATACCCGGTCATTTCCCTTGACACTTAGTAGGTCATATTTTTATAGAGAGCTTAAGCTTTCAATAAATCTTTATACTCATTTGAATTGCCTGAATCTCCTGATTTCCCAGAGCTTGACATCAAATATTTCAAGTCTTGTCAGTGGTTCAGAATTATTATTTTTTCCTAAAAATTGCTATTTATGTTGTATTTAGTTTCAATACAATATATTGAATGTTCAATATTGTATTTAGTTTATCATGCAAAAGCAAAGTACCTTTGATTTCCACTATTTCATAATTATTTATCAAAGCTGATAAACTGATAGCAGCAATGGAGCAAATCTGCTGATGTCCAACATATTCAATAAGTAAAGCACATATAAATTAGTTGCTCATAGGATAATAATTGTGCCAACTTTTATGTCAGTTGGATGGAACCCTGCCCTCCTTTTATCCACATAAACTTCTGAAGTAGGTTTAGATTTTGGAGTTTTGAACAAAATGTAGAATCAAAGTAAAATCTAATATTGAGAAGTATACACCTTTCAGAAAAGATATGAGTCCTTTTGTATCTTATAAAACACAGAACAATACGTGTTTTAAATATACACATACATCTTTTAAGGGTTGCACTAACATAGATAATATTTGAACGCATTTATAATTCAGATTTAACCATCAATCACATACCTCTTCAATTTGATTATGACACATGAAAGGGAAAGAGCCATTTAGAATAAGCACTTCTTTAAGAGAATATATGTTACTCTAAGAGGGACGCGGTGGTAATGGGGTAAGATGCTGAGCCTGTCGATCGAAAGGTCAGCAATTCAGTAGTTTGAATTGCATATCGGGGTGAGCTCCTGTTACTTATCCAGCTTCTGCCAACCTAGCAGTTCAAAAGCACGTAAAAAATGCAAGTAGAAAAATAGGAACCACCTTTGGTGGGAAGGTAACAGCGCTCCGTGCACCTTTGGCGTTTAGTTCTGCCGGCCACATGACCACGGAGATGTCTTCGGACAGCGCTGGCTCTTCGGCTTTGAAACGGAGATGAGCATCACCACCTAGAGTTGGAAATGACTAGCACATTTGTGCAAGGGGAACCTTTACCTATGTTAGTCTATCAAAATAACTAAGACACTTAATATGTTTGTAACAATTTAAAATAATAATGTGAGCAGTTTTAAGCTATACTTCAAAATAATTGCATCTACTTAAAATAAAGAATCTACTCAGCATTGATAAATTGATATGGATACTTCAGGATTATATCAGCCTTTCATTATTAGGATACATGCTAGCTCTTAGCTGCAGTTGAAATCTATTGTTCCACAAGCAATACATTTTTTTAAAAAAAGTTATAAATCCAGTTTTTATATAAGTTCTTTAACCCATTCACGGAATTAATATTAATGTTTATGGCCTCATGGGATGTAAAGAATACATTATGACATCACATAAAATTAAAAAACAAATATCTCTAAAGTACTTGAAACCACTAGAAGAAATGCATTTGTCAGAGTGATGGTTTATGGTGCTATTTTTCAAAATGAGACAACACCAGTAACAAGTTAAAAAGGGAACTAATAATTCATGGCTTGAAACAGCAGAAATTCAAAGCTCATTCCATTAAGCCGAGAGGAGGTCATGAAATAAATAAATATATCAGTCCAGGTATAGCAGCAAGCCCTGTGAAAATTATTGCCTTCTTTCAATGAAATCTGCAGTGAGTGCTTCTTTTTTCCATAAAGGCAAATACATTAAAACTTCAGGTTCTAATCTGGAATCTAAACTTCTCAATCTAGTGCTCTTCTGATATTTTGATCTGAACTCCCATAACTCCCACCAAGCACTAATATTAATTTTAGGAAATCTTCAAACATTTTAGAAAGTCCCCATTTATCTGTACTTACTTCCTGTGTTTATGTTTAGGTTTATACCTATACCTGCTATCTTGTACCTGTTTGACAAACAAATAAAATAAATTTTAGAAAATTTTTAGAAATCTTTTATTGAGGGGGGAAAAATACTATTGAATATGTACTACTTAGGAGTGGAAGTGACAGCTGGAATGCTACCTCACAAGAATGCTACATCGCAAGGGAATATATCACAGGGAGCCACATTTAGCTCACCTTGGCTAATCTCAAAAATGTTTAGAATAGTCATGCCGACTTGTATGGAAGTCCACCATGAAGTTCAAGGAGGAGGAGGAGGAGAGAGGGAGGGAGGGAGGGAGGGAGGGAGGGAGGGAGGGAAGGAAGGAAGGAAGGAAGGAAGGAAGGAAGGAAGGAAGAAAGAAAAGAAAGAAAGAAAGAAAGAAAGAAAGAAAGAAAGAAAGAAAGAAAGAAAGAAAGAAAGAAAGAAGGAAGGAAGGAAGGAAATATAGTGTTATACCACTGCAACCTCAGAATGGTAAGGATGAACTCCTTAGGAATGGAACTCAAGGAGATTTTACTCTTGCCCTAGATTGTGTTGGTAGGTCTGTTTGTTTGTTTTTCCTTTCTCTCTGCTTTCAGTGTATACAAACACATATGGAAATACTTTGAGAATAGTTTCTTTTTTAGAACAGTTTTCCTTTATTTTGAAATGCAAATGCACTTCAAATAATAAATAAATAAATAAATAAATAAATGCAAATAAATAAATAAATAAATAAATAAATAAATAAATAAATAAATAAATAAATAAATAAATAAATAAGTGAAAGTGTGCCTAGGAGAACCAGTCTATTACACTTTTCTCAGTATCTAGTCTGGCCTGTAATTTTTTTCTTTCTTCCTTTGCCTCTTTTATTCCCTGAACCATTGACCTAAGAGAATTTGATTCTGTGATTCTTATTCAGTGGTCGCCATCTCTAGTATTTCTAACTCCTAGCCTTGGGCCCTGTTTGACAAAGAACCTTGCACTGCTCCACTAATAAGAGTTCATTTTATTCACCACAAAAAAAATGTTCTTTTTTATTTTAAATCGAATACAGATGTTGAAATGGAAGGCCAAGATGTGGCACTTGTAAAAACAGACTTTGCTTGAAGAAAGCCAGAACACTGGAAATTGTGATTATGAGATGGTGGCTTGATGCAATATCATAATCATGAGCTCATTATTAGGACATTGCATCAAGCCACAGTCACAGGCATCTGGATTATGGTCAGGTGGCCAGCTGTACATTTTCCTTCATTCAGTGCAACTTTGAACAGTTGTAACGTTGTAACTTTGAGCAGTCATTGAACATATGGCACTAACCTGAGGACTACCTATATAGAAATAAGGTAGTATTAGGATCCATTACTCCTGGTGCTCATTTACATCTAAATTGGAAGCTTATTTATCCAATCCATGACAGTATTACCAAATAAAAACATAGACAGTTGATGCTAGAATTCAGGATTGAGTAGTGTTGGCTGTATTTAGTGAACAACAATAGCAACCTTGTATTTCAGGTCCTGTTTTTGTAAAGTCTACTACTGGAAAATTTTCCATAACATTCTAATATTTTATGCTTTGTAATCTTAATGTCAGCATTCCAGAAAAAACCCAACTCCAATTAAAAACTCTGAAACAAGCATTTTCTCAAAGTTCAATTTATTAGGGTAGGTATACTGGCACATCTGGGAAAACCTGAATCTGAGAGTTCCAGGTTTTCCCTCAGTAAATCAAAACCCCCAAAACCATCCCCTCATTCATCAGTCGATCACATGTTCCAATCACCATCCGTCCCATCCCAAGACAGCACTCCAACCACTCCTCATCCAGATGCAGGATTGTCCTGACCTTGACCGAAAGGAAGAATGCTATTTTGTCTAAAGACAATCCCTAAGCTAAATCCCCCCTTCTACTTTCCCACACATGAGAAGGTGGCAGCGTGGAAGCTTCTGGCTTAATATGGCTTCCAAAGCTGACACTTAATTTCCTTCCTTCCTTCCTTTCTTCCTTCCTTCCTTCCTAACTTCCCAGCATATATTCTTTGAGAAATACAAATCCAAGTTGACATAATGAATTCTGCCTTATGTAGTCTACAAGAAACTCCTTAGTTCCTTAGACTGCATTTCTGACCACAATTTTCCCGCTATAGATTTACAATTTTGTAATGACTAATTAACAGAGTTTTTCTGAGTGGGGCAGAACAGTGCACGTTTTTCAAAAAAAAAAGGAAACCCTTATCAAAATACACCATTAAGGCATTTGTGTTTAAATAAAGGCAGGGATTTGTCCTCAACCTTATATCAAAGTCGTGGGAATATATTATTGAAGGGATGATTCCAGAATTTCAGTATCATGTCAGATCTTTTCTTTTTAGCTGAAAGTGACAGAAATTGAATACAAGATCTTTTGCAAGCAAGGTGTTTACCTTACCTCTGACTCAGTTGCTTAATTGCTTTCAAAGTTGTGCAAAGCCAAGCAGTTTTTCAAAGAATAGGATCTTAGCATCTCTTACATATGTTTAAATTATCTCAGTTCCCTGGTTAGGCTTAAGGCAATCCTTTATCCCATAGCTGGCAGGCTGAATAAATGGATAATTTATAAGAAGTGCCATCTAAAGTAGAGCATGCCCTCAATTTAAGAAATAATAATAATAATTTTAAAAAAATGAATACTTGCTAAATCTCACACCATAAGATGCTGCATCACTTTTTTAGCTGGTAAAAATATAATACGTTGCTGTTCAAAATGTTTTCTGAAAATTTTAGGATTGGTCCTCTGAAACCAACGTAAAACTCCCAAATACTTGACTTTTTAAGCATCACCCCATCTTTATCAGCACACATTAAGCCCCTGCTGTGGGTGAAATAAGGTAAGCAACCTGCAGCATAACAAGAGTACTGACAGCTAGGGGAACAAAACCCAGCATGGGTCAAATTAGCTTTCACTGCTTTCATTTTTATTCATTTAATCAGCAGATAGTAAGATGATTGTAGCCCATAAAACAGCTTCAAAGTTACCTGTTAGTTGCCCTAAAAGCTTTGTTTAATGGGTACAGAGATAAAGGGAGCCAATTTGGTGTGCTAGTTAAGGCAACAGTCTGGAAGCCATTCAAAACTTCTAATCCCACCTTATTCACAAAACAACTTTAGGAGTCTCTCTTCCCCCTTTCCTCCCCCTCACTCTCTCCCTCACTCTCATCCTTCTTTCTCTCTGCCTCTTTGCCCCCCCTCCATTCATCCATCTATCATCTGCCTGCCTCTCTCTCTCTCTTTCTCTCTCTCTCTCTCTCTCTCTCTCTCCTATCCTGTCTGTCTGTCTGTCCATCCGTATGTCCGTCCATCCATCCATCCATCCATCCATCCATCCATCCATCCATCCATCCATCCATCCATCTATCTATCTATCTATCTATCTATCTATCTATCTATCTATCTATCTATCTATCTATCTATCTAATAGATTTAAACTTAATGTCAACCGCTTTAATCTAGATTGCAGAAAATATGACTTCTGTAACAGAATCATCAGTGCTTGGAATACTTTACCTGACTATGTGGTCTCTTCCCATAATCCTAAAAGTTTTATCCAAATCTTTCTACTATTGACCTCACCCAATTCCTAAGAGGACCATAAGGGGCGTGCATAAGCGCACAAACGTGCCTACCGTTCCTGTCCTGTTGTTTTTCTTTTCTTCTTCCTATATATATGCTTATACCTCCTTATATTTACTCATATATGTGTTTATTTACTATATAATCTTTTTGTATGACACCTACATATATTGTTGTGACAAAATAAAATAAATAAAATAAATAAATAAAAATATCTATCTATCTATCTATCTATCTATCTATCTATCTAACATCTATCTCTATATGTCTCTCTTGGTTCTAGGTAGAAGACAATGACAAACCACTTCCAAAATGCTACCAAGAAAACTTCAGGGATTGATCTGACAGCTGCCAGGAATTAAGAATGACTCAAAGACACAAAATCAGGGGAAAAAATGCATAAAAGTGTGAAAAGAGTGAAGCATTTTAGAAAAGTGCAGCCTCTGGAACAATCTCTGTATAACTGAGTGGCAACAGGGAGTAGACCATGGCTGATCTTGAAAAAATTAAGCAAGATTGGTCTTGGATATTCCTGGAATAGATATTGGATATTCACGAAATCCGAAGGCTATAAACTAAAACAGCAGAATTGAAAGGAGATACTAGAAGAAGGTAATTCTGCATCATCACTAATAAATTAACATGGACATCAGTAGTGGGTTCTTCTTACCTTTACTACTGGTTTGCAACTGGGAGCATGCGCACACTCACTTTGCTCATGCATGGTGCTTCTGCACATGCGCAGAACCTTCTGTGCATGTGCAGAGTGTCCATGATGACCTCCAGGCGGGTGGGCAGAGCCTCCCGCTGCCGCCACTATCGGTTCACGCGAACCGGGCAAACCAGTAGAAACCCAACACTGATGGACATGTTTGTGTAATCACCAGGAGATAAACACAATCCAAGGGAGACTGTGCTTATTTTTATATTTCTTTCCTAGGTTATTGTGAGATTTTACTTTGAGTTTTGACAGTGTGATGTGTGTGGGTGTGGGTGTGATTCTAAGAATTCTCAATGTGAATTTTGGAACTATTTTCTGAAACAGGGGTGTCTATACAGTTAGTTTAAAAAAGGGAAGATGATTGCCATGATGGTATAATCAAGGCTTCACCTATTTTTTTATGTCTATAGTGACTGCGATGCACATAAAAAGTAGGCGGAGCTGTCCCATTATTGCATTTATAATATTGCCTAAAATGGATTCCAATCATGGCACAGACAAAACTAATGACTGAAACACCAGTCTTTCTACTTAGTGGTTGACATAAAATTCCAATTAATGAACAACTACTTGTATCCAAGTTAGAATATGTGTTCTATAAATTTTGAAATTAAAGTTGTGGTAAAGGAATGAACAAGGAAACAAAGAAACTCACACTGGAGAATATTGCACTTTGAAATCCCACAGCAGAGAAAATTATAAAAACAGGAAGGGGACAGTGAAAATTGATATTAAATATACTTCCTTGGGGAAGGGAATGACTTTATACTGAAATTAGGTCCATTTGAAGAAACTGTGCTCTCTATTATAAAAAAATATGATAAATGAAAGTTTTTAAGGATCTTTACAATCAATAAAATCTTACTTGAAGCCAAAATATTGCCCCAGTAATATAAGTAATATGGATAGTGATGATGAACTAATAATATTTGGCCAACACCACAGGGTAACACAAGAATAAGTTAATAAAATCCTAAATTGCAACATAATCTCTAAGGCAAATTCTTTCTCTGTCTGTGAGATAATTTGAGTCTATTTAAAATGGAGACTCCAATCACAAAAGATTTCTGTTTTGTCTCCTATCACTTTAATGTAAGCTTAATTGCTGTACCCCTGGGCATGACAAATCTTTATTTCTGGCATCACATCTAGCTTTCTCTTAGATGTTTTGTGATTAATTTGAAGTGCAAGTTAATTATCTTTCAAAATAAAATGATCAGCTAATCACTGTTGTAATTTACCTTCACAAATAATATAGTATCATCGCTCAAAGTACCAAGTGAGAATTCAGAGGCAAATTTTATTGTCATGCTTCCCCACCCCTATTTTTTTATATAACAAACCATTAATGTGAGTTGTCAAATGAACTTCTCTGATGTCTTAATGAAAAACAAACAATTGCTAATTTCGATTGGAAATAATTTAAGTGGCAGTTGTAGTAACAATCACAGGTTGTGTAAGAAATAGTCTGATTTCTGTATAATGGTAAAAGTTTCATGTCCACTGAGTCATCGCCACCCTACTGTTTTCTATGTCCTTGGAAATTTTTAAAGAAAATGTTAAGATCAATATGTCAAGATTTGAATCTTACTTATAAATATTTATGGGAAGGAAGGAAGGAAGGAAGGAAGGAAGGAAGGAAGGAAGGAAGGAAGGAAGGAAGGAAGGAAGGAAGGAAGGAAGGAAGGAAGGAAAATAAAGTTCTCTTTGGACTGATGATATTTCCTCTTCTATCTTGTCTCCTTTAGTATGGAAATAAACAGCTTAGGATAAAATGTTTTTATATTAATTTATATTCATTATCCAGCAATAGGTCTGTGCATGTAAGTGGACATAAGAAACATAAGCATACTATTTATACAGTATGCTGTACAATGATTATAATTAATACAAAGTGGGCTGCCCTTAAAATGTATTTGGAAGGTTCAACTGATGCAAAATGCAGATATTCAACACATATGTTATCCCTACTGCATGAGATGCATTGGTTGCTAAGGTATGTTTTTGGGTTCAAATCAGGATGCTGGTTGACATCTTTATAGGTTACCTGATGGACTTTCTTCTCCCAGGTCATCCAATTAGGTCTGGCAAACTGGACATTTTATAGGTTCCTGTCATCCAAGGCATATCAGTTGTGGCAACTAGGAAACATTCCTTCTCTACCATAATCCCTGCCCTCTGGAATATTTTCTCTTCAGAATAATAGGATGCTCCATAACTGTAAAGACCTGGTTATATGCTTGGACCTGGGGCTCCATTCTTGGCTATGTTAACTTCTATGGCAATAGTTTTACTTAGAATCCTTGTATATTTATTTTGTATTGATGTAATTATTTTATGTTTTATGTTTCATAATGTATGCCATTCAGAGTCACTGGAAGCTATTAAAGAATATGTCCATGTTAAAAGGTAAAGGTTCCCCTCGCACATATGTGCTAGTCGTTCCCAACTCTAGGGGGCAGTGTTCATCTCCGTCTCAAAGCCGGAAAGCCAACGCTGCCTGAAGACGTCTCTGTGGTCATGTGGCCAGCATGACTAAACGCCAAAGGCGCATGGAACACTGTTACCTTCCCAACAAAGGTGGTCCCTATTTTTCTACTTGCATTTTTTATGTGCTTTCGAACTGCTAAGTTGGCAGAAGCTGGGACAAGTAATGAGAGCTCACCTTGTTACGCGGCACTAGGGATTTGAACAGCTGAACTGCCGACCTTTCAATCGACAAGCTCAGAGTCTTAGTCACTGAGTCACCACATTCCTTTGTGTCCATGCTAGAGCTAATCAAATAGATAGAACCATCATCCTGCGCAGTCTGCACTGGCTTCCTGTGGTCTTTCGGGTGCGCTTTAAGATTTTGGTTACCACCTTTAAAGCGCTCTGTGGCTTAGGGCCCGGGTACTTACGGGACCGCCTGCTGTTACCTTATGTCTCCCACCGACCCGTACACTCACACAAAGAGGGCCTTCTCAGGGTGCCGTCCGCCAAACAATGTCAGCTGGCGGCCCCCAGGGGTAGGGCCTTCTCTGTTGGAGCTCCTACGCTTTGGAACGAACTTCCCCCTGGTTTACGTCAAGTGCCTGATCTTTGGACTTTTCGCCATGAGCTGAAAACGCACCTATATATTCAAGCGGGACTGGCTTAAAAGTTTTATTAAATTTTTAATTGGGGCTATTTATGAATTTTAGGGTCTTAAATTGTTTTAAATTTCGGCCATTTTTGTAATATGTTTGGTTTTAGTTTTGTTTTAATGTGTATATTGTGGGTTTTTTAATATTTGGCTGTACACCGCCCTGAGTCCTTCGGGAGAAGGGCGGTATAAAAATCTAATAAAATAAAATAAATAAATAATAAATAAATAAAATAGAAAAATCATTTATTGTGCAGTGCAACACATTTCAGACAAAGGAGAAGAGGGAGAGGAAATAACAATTTAACATTACTGTCTTATCTAAGAGCTCACATCCCTGGAAACCTCAAATAATTTATTCCTTCCCATAATATATTCAGGCACATAACTTGAAGAGTCTGCTTTCAAAAATTTGATTCTGTTAGCAGAACCTATATGAGCTTACTTGGCTTTGGGAACCAAATACAGGATAATTGAACCCTGTTAGTATTTGCATTGTACTATTACTACTAGAAAATCCCTAAATCGAAGTAAAAAAATAATCTGAAAGAAAACAGGGAGAAAGCATTTCTATACTCTGGCCAAGAAAATTGAACGGTTGTGTAATCATGAAGTGTCAAGTGTACATCATTTAACTTTTACTTGTTGAACTTTTCAACTTAACTTTATTGCAGTGATTAACCAGCACAAGAAAATTGGCAATGTCAGGATAGTTAAGAAAAGTGCATAGCTAAAAGACAATATTAAATCAACGGGTTAAGAGGTTAAAATTAGCAATCTGGATAATATAAACTTTGAAATGGCAGTTTAAAATACACACAAACACATACACACATGTGAAGATTCAAAAATAAAACAGTAAAATTCTCCAAAAGATATTTAAGAATTATAATGTCTTTTACAGATACCTGTCAATTATGAGAAAAATATAGTGCATGGCAGGAGTGAAATTAAAAAAAATTCCCCTAACAGTTCTGTGGGCGTGGCTTGTTGGGGGGAGGTCATATGACTGGGTGGGCATGGCCAACTTGGCATCACTCACATCAAGGGGCTCCTCACTGGCCCCTCCCCTCCCAGCCACTACTTATGGCAAATGGCAGGAAAATGGGGAGGTGAATATTCCTGTCTACCATCCTTCCCTCAGTCTGTGCTGAGATTGAGGAATGGATGACAGGCAGGAAAATCTCCTTCCCCTTTTTCCTTCCTTTCACAAAAACGGCTCTATTCCAGCTGCTCTCCCCCACTCCCTTCTGGAGACTACCTTAAAGGGACAGGCTGCAGAAGCTCCATTGTGAATGGAGGGAGAAAAGTTAGCATTTTCTCTGCTGCATTTAACATTGAATTCTGTGGCAGAGAGTGTTATGTTTGGGTATTGACGAGGCAGGAGACCAGGTTAGTGACAACAGCTCTTTAATATAGTGTGACCCAGCAAAACTCTGGAGAAAAACCTCTCCTTATATACACTTCAGCCAGAGGCTGTATCCAATCAGCAACGAGATACTTCCCGCCTAAAACTCCCGCCAAAACTTACAGTAATACATTACACTCCTCCCCTCCCAGAAGGCACTTTGCCAATATTTGCATATTACTTCTCTACGTAGTCCCGCAGGTACGTGGGGCGTCTCCTGACTCTCCCGGACCTGCGCAGTTCACTTTCTGGAGTTGAGTCGAGCTTGCCGGAGGGGCTTTTCGTTCCTCTGAGCTCCTCCTCCCGGCCATCCGGCCCTGGATTATTCGCCGGCTCGGACCTGCTGTCCTCTAGAGGGACCTGATGGTGTCGCTGGACCTCGCCTGACTCAGATAAGTCTCTGTTTGGTTCTACGCTTTCTGTTTGTTCTCTGCTCCAGTCAGCTGTGGGGTTAATTAAATCATAGTCAGGGCTGGTCTCGCCTAATTCTGCCTTATCGCTCAATCTGTTTCTTAATTGATCTATGTGGCGCCTCCAAACTCTGCCATCGTCTATTTCCACTAGATAAGATTTGGGGCCCGTTTTGTCTATGACTATTCCCCTCTTCCAGCTTGGGCCGTCGCTGTAATTATGTGCCCACACTGAGTCTCCTATGTTTAATTCCCGGATTCTATCTGGTTTTGTTTTGAACCCGTCCTGCACGTAGTTCGGGTGTAGCCGGTCTAGCGGGCACCGTAGCTTCCGTCCCATTAATAGCTCGGCTGGGCTGCGGCCGGTGGCCACACAGGGGGTCCTGTGTTGGACGGTTAGAATGCGTCGATCTCGCCTGCCAATCGCGGGGCCGCCGTGATAGCGCTTCTTCGCACTCGAACAAAGCGTTCAGCAAGGCCGTTCGGCGCGGGGTGGAACGGCGCTGAGAGGCATGTCGGATGCCCTCTTCAGCCAGGTACCCTTCAAATAATGCTGCGGTGAACTGTGGGCGTTATCGGACACGAGGGTGTCGGTAGCCCGTGCGTGGCGAAAAGGTGTTTTAGTGCTGCAATGACAGCTCCCGCGGTTGTGGATTTCATTAAGATGATCTCCAGCCATTTGGAGAATGCATCCACCACAATTAGAAATGTTTGGCCGTGGAAGGGGCCGGCAAAATCAATGTGTATGCGGGACCAAGGGCCTTGGGATTTCTCCCACTCCAACACTGGGGCCGTAGGTGGTAGTGGTCTGGATTCCTGACATACCTGGCATCGGCCAACCCTGTCACCGATTTCCCTGTCCATTAGGGGCCACCAAACATAGCTCCTGGCTAGCCCCTTCATCCTTACAATTCCTGGGTGACCCTCATGCAGTAGTTCCAGGACTTTTTTTCTCAGCTTCTCTGGAACTACCACCCTATCCCCCCAGAGCAGGCACCCCCCTTGCACAGACAATTCCCCTCTTTTCTTTACAAACTCTCTAAACGGTCGCCCGGCACAGCGGGCCATCCCCTTTGAACCCAACCGATTACAGTTCTTAAAACAATGTCCCGGTAGGAGGCCCGAGCCACTTCCTGCGATGTGACTGGGCCAGAGTCCCAAGAGTCAATTAGTAGAACGGGGGCGCCCGGAGTAGGGTCCTCGATTTCCCCGGGCAATGGGCATCTGCTCAATGGGTCCGCATGCCCCAGCTCTTTTCCAGGTCGATGCTGCAGTTTGTAAGAGTAGGCGGCCAGAAAAATAGTCCATCTGGTCAGCCGGGGCGATAGTGCCACTGGCGTTGGGCGGTCGCCAGCCAGTAATCCCAATAGCGGTCTGTGGTCAGTGATAATTTCAAAGTCTCTCCCAAAAACGTATTCGTGAAATTTTTTCACCCCTGACACTATTGCGAGCCTCCTATCTAGCTGGCTGTAATGCCTCTCAGCGGGGGACATTGTTCGTGAATAGAACGCTATAGGGGCTTCAGTGCCGTTTGGGAGTCTGTGGCTAAGTACCGCTCCTACTCCATAGGGGGACGCATCACAAACCAATACTAACGGCAGTCTGTTGTTGTATTGTATTAACAGGCTATCGCTTGATAGCAAACGTTTTACTGCCTCAAATGCCCTATTCTCTGACTTCCCCCACGACCAAGCAGTGTTTTTCCAAGCAATTTATGCAGCGGTTCAGCAACGGTTGCCTTGTCTTTTAAAAACACGGCGTAAAAGTTTACCAGACCCAGGAAAGCCTGGAGTTCTGTCTTGTTTTTGGGTGCTGGGGCTCTCTTTATCGCCTTGACTTTGCTCTCAGTGGGGTGAATCCCTTTTTTGTCTATTCTATAGCCCAAAAATTCAACAGATTCGACCCCTATCTGACACTTGCTTGCTTTGACTTTTAATCCTGCCGACCTAAAAATGGCCAAAACTTTCCTTAATCGCTTCCCCAGTTCTCTTAAATCTTCCCCTGATACCAACACATCATCGAAATAGGGTACGACTCCCGGTAACCCTTGTAGGAGCCGTTCCATCAAATTTTGGAATAGCCCCGGGGCCACACTCACCCCGAACTGTAACCGGGTGCATTTAAAGGCACCCCGGTGCGTTACAATGGTCTGGGCTTCAGCTGTGCTAGCATCTACGGGTAGCTGTTGGTACGCTTGTGCCAAGTCTAATTTGGCGAAAACTTGTCCGTGCCCTAGTGAGTGCAATAAGTGTTGCACTACTGGAACTGGGTAGGCGCTCTTTTGCAATGCTTTGTTCAAGGTAGCCTTGTAATCAGCGCAAATTCTTATGGACCCGTCTGGTTTTATAGGGTGACGATTGGCGTCTCCCATTTGGCATGGTCAACTGGCACTAGTATCCCTGGCTGACTAATTTATCTAACTCTTTGTCGATTTTAGGTTTGAGTGCAAAGGAACCCTCCTTGCCTTTAACCTAATGGGAGCTATTTGGGGTCTAAATTGAAGGAGATAGGGGTCCCTTGTACTTGCCTAAACGGTCCTCGAATCGTCTGCAATTCCTCCATTAGGGCGTTTGCAGGTTGCATCCGTCCGGTGGACGCCAGTCACCCCATTCCCAACGCCCGGAACCAGTCTAGCCCCAGCAAGCTTGGCAAGGTTCCTCGACTAACGTGATGGGCAGGGTCTTTTCGTATATCCCGTGCCTTGACCTCGACGGTCGTTGTCCCTCGAACAGGGATGCGGTTGCCCTGGTAATCCTGCACCCGGAGCCGTTGTTTCTGTAGCTTGCGCTTTGCGATGTCGGCAAGGCTTTCACAAAAGTGTCCCAGGACATGATTGTGATAGCTGATCCTGTGTCTACTTCCAGTCGGCACGTACGCCTTCAATTGTCGGGTTTGTGAAGATCTTTTCTTCGATGCGGGTAGCTGCGTGGTCTATGGTAACAGTCATTCGGTTTGACTTCGCTCTTTCTTTCCTGGCCAATCGCGGTCGCCTCGCCGATCTCGCGCTCTGATTGGCTGGTTTGAAATTTCGGCGGAATGTGGGGTTTGCATCTCTGACTCAGAGCCGCTCTGATTGGCCGATTTGAATTTTCGGCGGAAGGTTGGGGTGCTCGGCAGACTTGAGCCAGGTGCCCTTCCTTTCACACCGCCGGCAAATGGCGTCCCTGAACTTACATCTTTGGCGCTGATGTCGCCCGCAACTTCCGCATTCCTCCGGGTCTTCCTTGTCGATTTTCGGTGTAGTGGACTTCTTCCTCCTCTTCGCTGGTTGACTCACGATAGGTTTCTTCGTGGTGGACTGTGCTCGACTTTGCGCCCGCCATCGGCGTGAGTCGCTTTTGTAAGGTGTCTGCTGCATGGTTGGACATCTCATGGGCTCTGGCTTCGTCCAGGGCGTTTGCCAATGTCAGGTTGCTCTTGGCTAGCAACCGTCTCCTCAAACGGATGTCTCTGACCCCCCGTATAAGTTGTTCCAGCAGCTCTTCGTCCAGATCGCGGTACTCGCAATGCTTGGAGGCTTGTCTCAGGGCTGCCATGTAGTCGCTGATAGACTCGCCTTCTTGTTGCCTGCGCTCCCCAAACTCGTACCGTCGAACGTATTTGGGCGGGGCTGGTGCGTAGTGATTCTTCAGGAGGGTCTGAAGGGTCTGCCACGATACGGAGTGTAGCGGTGTTGGCTCCGCTAGGGCTTCTGCGACGGCGATGACTGCGGACCCACAGTGGCTTATGAAGTAAGCCCGTTTACGGTTGTCGGAGACTCCCTGTAGCTCGTTTGCCTCCAGGAAACTCTCGAAACGGGTCATATATATTCCCCATGTCTCCTGGGCAGGGTCAAACGGAGTGGGTGGCGTGTAGCCGGTCATCGCTGCATTCGCCGTCACCTTGCTGGGTTTGATTCTCGTAGTGAGTTCAGCTCTGTTCTGGTGCTCTGCCTCAAGATCCCACCTTCGTCGCCAATGTTATGTTTGGGTATTGACGAGGCAGGAGACCAGGTTAGTGACAACAGCTCTTTAATATAGTGTGACCCAGCAAAACTCTGGAGAAAAACCTCTCCTTATATACACTTCAGCCAGAGGCTGTATCCAATCAGCAACGAGATACTTCCCGCCTAAAACTCCCGCCAAAACTTACAGTAATACATTACAGAGAGAATGCTAACTTTTCTTCCTCCATTCACAATGGAACTGCTGCTCCCTTTATGGTTCCCTCCTGGCCCCCTCCCTCCTGGGGACTACCTTAAAGGGACAGGCTGGAGCAGCTCCATTCTGAATGGAGGGAGAAAAGTTAGCATTTCTTTGCTGCATTGAATTTTATGGAATATGGAGTGACCAGAAGAGGTGAGCAGTGACCGGCCAGGTGTGGGTTGGGCCAAGGAGGGGTAATGTCTACCAGTTCAGTGAACATGCCCATAATCCCTAGCAGTTTGCCCGAACCGGTCCAAATTGGTAGGATTTCACCCCTGGTGCATGGGTAGCTGTTTGTTATACCCCACTCTAGAATAAGTGCAGAGAAGAACAAAAAAGATGATTAGAGGACTGGAGGCTAAAACATGAAAAACGGTTGCAGGAACTGGGTGTGCCTAGTTTAATGAAAAGAAGGACTAGGGAAGACATGATAGCAGTGTTCCAATATCTCAGGGGCTGCCACAAAGAAGAGGGAGTGAAACTATTCTCCAAAGCACCTGAGGCAGGACAATAAGCAATGGATGGAAACTAATCAAGGAGAGAAGCAACCTAGAACTAAGGAGACATTTCCTGACAATGAGAACTATTAATCAGTGGAACAACTTGCCTGCAGAAGTTGTGAATGCTCCAACACTGGAAGTTTTTAAGAAGATGTTGGATAACCATTTGTTTGAAGTGGTGTAGGGTTTCCTGCCTAAGCAGGGGGTTGGACTAGAAGACCTCCAAGGTCCCTTCCAGCTCTGTTATTCTATTCTATTCTATTCTATTCTATTCTAACCTTGAGTAGGAGCTAGGGGGAGGGGTTTTGCATGATTGGTCCACCCCAGAATGGCCAGTGAGAGGGACCAGTTGGGACAGAGGAGAATGTGCTTGTTATGGGTTTTTGGAAATAACTTTTCAGTTATCTTCATTTTTTCCCCTTAGTAACACATTTTGACCCAAGTAAATCAAAGTATCTTATACATTTTGTTTTCTTTCCTGGATCTTTAACTCCTAACTTCACTAATAGTCCATCCATGCACATTTCATAATGAAGGCCATATTCATTTATCTCGGATTGCTTTTTAGATTATTTCTTCAGTATAGAGAAAAGTCTTCTGAACACCAGTATGAAACTGAGCAATCCAGAAGACCAGCAGGGAGGTGAACCACTTTTGTGAATTTATGTCTTGAAAACAATTTTCTCCAGTTTATTCAAGGGTCTATTCATAGTGACTGTTATTGATTTTCTTTCTGATATGGTGATCAGATGCAGAGATCTAAATTTCCCACTGGCAGCTAAGGACTTTAAAGTGGGGGGAGAGAATTCAAGGAAAGCATCAATTTTATAGTGGGGGATTTGACAATATGGAAATAAAAGTGATAAAAGTGTATACAGAATCCACTCTTGAGAGTGGAAAACATTGCAATGATATGCAACAAATCACATCATGATGTAGCTTTCTCCAGGAGAAAAAATTATACATATGTCTAGGGGCTTCGGCCTTATTGAGCAGTACTTTCATAAAGAATTTTAAAACCCTAGAATAATGTTCTGCAATATGAAACTAGGGCTAGACTTGCAAAACTATTTCTGTCAATAGATTTCCTAGCTAATACATAAGAAAATGTATTGAACCAATAATCTTCCTACCACAAGCTTCAAATAGTCTCAGCTGTTGCAGGATCCAATCTGGATCAGTCACCAGAACCAAACTTTCACCAGAAGTTCCCTGAGGATGGGCTCCAGCAGGAGTCCAAAAGCTCAGAAGACCAGACCTCTGGTCCCAGTGACTGACCCAGATTGGATTCTGCAACATTATTCTGGGTCATATATATCTGTCTGTCTCCAATGTGGTTATTTTTCTGCTCATATATTGACCCAATAAGTCTTCAATATTAATGATAATTTAGAGCAGCCAAAGCATTGGCCGAAGTGGGTACAGGTGTAGCTCTGAATATAAATCACAGTTGTTGTTGTTGTTGTTGTTGTTGTTAGTTGTGAAGTTGTGTCACGATCCCATGGACAATGTTCCTCCAGGCCTTCCTGTCCTCTATAATCCTCTGGAGTCCATTTAAGCTCATGCCTACTCTTAGATTCGGGCAATAAAGAGGCAGGAGACCAGTGAGTGACAACAGCTCTTTAGTTTATAGTGAACCCAGCAAAAAACATCCGGCAAAACCCCTCTTTATATACAGTTCTGGCTGAGGCTTCAACCAATCAGCAACGTGCTTGTTCCCGCCCAAAATTCCCTCCAAAACTTTTAAAGATACATTACACTCCTTCCCTCCCAGAACGCATTGTACCCATATTTACATAAAATTAGCATATTATTTCTCTACGTAGTCACGCAGGTAGACAGGGCATCTCCTAACTCTTTCGGACCTGCGCAATTCATTCTCTGGGAGTGAGTCGAGCTGGTCGGAGGGACTGTTTGTTCCTTCCAGCTCCTCCACTGGGCCGTCCGGCCCCGGATTATTGGCAGAGTCATCCCTGCTGTCTTCAGGAGGAACTGGTTGGCGTCGCTGGACTTCATCGGACTCAGATAAGTCCCCCGTTCGCCCCGGGTTTGAGTCAGTTGTGAATTCAAACATTTGGTAGTCAGGGCCTGGCTGATTTGTTTCTGTTTTACTTGATATTCGTTTTCTTATTTGGTCTATGTGGCGCCTCTAAACCCGGCCATCCTCCATGTCTACTACATAGGATTTCGGCCCGGTTATTCCAAGAATTGTTCCTTTTAACCATGTTGGACCCTCGCTATAGTTGTGCGCCCACACTGGGTCACCCACTGTCATTTCCCTAGTTTTACTGTGTGCCCCCTTGTACCCATCTGGGGTGTAGGTTGGGTTTAGTCGGTCTAACGGGCACCTGAGCTTCCTGCCCATCAATAGTTCCACTGGGCTGCGGCCAGTTGTCACACAGGGGGTTCTATGTTGGACCGCTAAAAAGCTATCTATTTTTGTTTGCCAATCGCCTGGCCTTATCCTCGATAACGCCTCTTTGGCGCTCCGAACGAAACGTTCTGCAAGTCCGTTCGTCGCCAGGTGGAAAGGCGCCGAGAGGACATGTCTGATGCCCTCCTCCGCCAAGTACCCCTCAAACTGGGTTGCCGTGAATTGCGGGCCGTTGTCGGAAACTAGGGTGTCGGGCAAACCATGGGTTACAAATAGGTGCCTCAGGACTGAGATAACTGCCTCTGCCATCGTGGTTCTCATGAGAATGATTTCTAACCATTTTGAGTAGGCATCTACTACAATTAAAAAAGTTTGCCCATGGAATGGGCCGGCAAAATCTATGTGAATCCTAGACCATGGCCCCTGGGGTTTCTCCCATTCTCTAATTGGGGCCGTAGGGGGTAGTGGCCTTACTCTTGGCAGGATTGGCATTTCCCTACCCTGTCGCTAATTTCCTTGTCCATTAGGGGCCACCAAACATAACTCCTCGCTAAACTCTTCATCCTCACGATCCCCGGGTGGCCCACATGCAAAAGTTCCAATACATTTTGTCGTAATTTCTCCGGGATAACCACCCTATCCCCCCATAACAGACACCCCCCTTGAACCGATAGTTCCGCTCATTTTTTCGCAAAGTCTTTGAAATGCTTGCCCGGCGCAGCGGGCCATCCCCTTTGCACCCAACCGATTACAGTTCTTATGGTAATGTCCTTGTAAGATGCCCTAGCCACTTCCTTGGATGTGACTGGGCCAGAGTCCAAAGAGTCAATTAGCAGGACGGGTGTCCCCGGGGTTGGGTCTTCAATAGTCTCTGGTAACGGGCATCTACTCAGAGCGTCCACATGCCCCAGTTCTTTTCCCGGGCGGTGGAGCAATTTGTAAGAGTATGCCGCCAGGAAGATAGTCCATCGGGTCAGCCTGGGTGAAAGTGCAACGGGTGTTGGGCGGTCACCCGCTAAGAGTCCCAGTAGGGGTCTATGGTCCGTTACTATCTCGAAATCTTGTCCGAATACGTATTCGTGAAATTTCTTTACCCCTGAGACTATAGCCAATGCCTCCCTATCCAGCTGGCTGTAATTCCTTTCGGCCGAGGACATTGTTCGGGAATAATACGCTATAGGGGCTTCTGTTCCATTCGGTAACCTATGGCTGAGCACAGCCCCCACCCCGTAGGGAGATGCATCACAGACTAGTACTAATGGCAACGTACCATTGTATTGAATAAGGAGGCTATCACTAGACAAAAGGTTTTTCACCCCTTCAAATGCCTTAGCTTCCACTTTCCCCCAGGACCAAACAGCTTTCTTTGCTAGTAATTTGTGTAGCGGTTCGGCTATTGTTGCCTTGTTCTTTAAGAATACCACATAGAAGTTGACAAGACCTAAGAATGCCTGTAACTCCGTTTTATTTTTGGGAGCTGGGGCCTTCCTGATGGCCCGTACCTTGCTCTCAGTGGGGTGAATCCCTTCCCTGTCTATTCGGTAGCCCAGGAATTCTACGGACCCTACCCCGATTTGGCATTTGTTCAGCTTAACTTTAAGCCCGGCAGACCTGAAAATGCCCAAAACCTTCCTTAGTCGTACCCCCAGTTCCTCTAAGTTTTCGGCTGATACCAATATATCGTCGAAGTATGGTACCACCCCGGGTAGACCCTGCAATAGTTGCTCCATTAGGTTCTGAAATAACCCTGGAGCCACACTAACTCCGAACTGGAGCCGAGTGCATTTAAAAGCACCTCGGTGCGTGACAATTGTCTGCGCCTCGGCTGTGCTGCTATCTACGGGTAACTGCTGATAGGCTTGAGCCAAATTGAGTTTGGTGAAAACCTGCCCTTGTCCTAACGAGTGCAGCAAGTGTTGCACTACTGGGACGGGGTATGCACTCTTCTGCAATGCTTTGTTGAGCGTTGCCTTGTAGTCAGCGCAAATCCGGACCGATCCGTCCGGTTTGACTGGGGTAACTATAGGTGTCTCCCATTTTGCATGGTCAACGGGCACTAGTATTCCCTGGCTTACTAGTTTGTCCAATTCCCGGTCAATCTTGGGCTTTAGGGCGAATGGAACCCTCCTAGCCTTTAACCTGATAGGGGCAACTTGTGGGTCTAGATTGAAAGAAATAGGGGTCTCCTTGTACTTGCCCAGGCAATCTTTGAAAACGTCCTCGAACTCCTTCAGCAGTTCACCCTTGAGGTCGACTTCATTTCTGAAGACCCCGGTTACTCCCATGCCCAAAGCTCGGAACCAGTCCAGTCCTAGCAAACTCGGTAAAGTTCCATCTACTATGGTGATTGGCAGGGTTTTCTTGAATTGTCCATACTTGACTTGGACTGACGTTACCCCTCGAACAGGGATTCGATTTCCTTGGTAGTCTTGCACTCTCAGCTTCTGGGTTTGTAGCTGCCGCTTCGCGATGGCTGGCAAGTCTCTCACGAGGGTGTCCCAGGACATAATTGTGATTGATGAGCCGGTGTCCACTTCCATTTGGCACGGCACCCCTTCAATGTATGTCTTGGTAAAAATCTTTTTTTCTAGTCGCATCGATGCGAGGCCCACTCTCACAGTGGTCTGGTTTAACTTCGCGCCCTTTTTGAATGGACCAATCCCGGGCCGCTTCACTGTTCCCGCTCTCTGATTGGTCGGTTTGAATTTTTGGTGGGAAGGTTGGGGGGCTCGACAGGCCTGCTCTATGTGACCTTTCTTTTCGCACCGCCGACACATCGCGTCCTTAAACTTGCAGTGTTGTCGTTGGTGTTGGCCCCCGCAACTCACGCATTCGCTCCGGTCCCCTCTCTCCGGCCTCCCGGTGTGGAAAACCTCTTCCTCTTCCTCACCTTCCGACTCGGCCTGGACTTCCTCATTGTGGACCGGTGTTGTTTTCGCTCCGGCCCCTGGCGCGTTCGGCTTTTGCAAGGTTTCTGCCGCTTTGGTAGACATCTCGTGAGCCCTGGCCTCGTCCAAGGCTATCGCCAAAGTCAGGTTGCTTTTAGACAGCAGCTGCCTTTGCAAACGGATGTCCCTGACCCCACAAATGAGTTGTTCGAGTAAGGAGTCCTCCAAATCTCTGTACTCGCAGTGGTTCGCGGCTTTCCTCAACGCCGCCATGTACACGCTTATCGATTCGCCCTCATGCTGTACCCTCTGCCTCAACTCGAACCGTTGGACGAACTTTGAGGGTACCGGTGCGTAGTGCGCTCGAAGTGCCATTTGTAGTGTTTGCCACGGTACCGACTGTACCGGTGTTGGCTCTGAAAGTGACTCCGCGGTATCGAAAACCTCTGGACCGCAGTGGCTCAGGAAGTACGCTCGCTTCCTATTATCCGAAACCCCTTGTAGTTCGTTTGCTTCGAGAAACACTCGAAACGAGCCATGTATGACCCCCATTTCTCCTTGGCTGGGTCGAATGGTGCTGGCGGCGTGTAGCTGGACATCGCTAACTATCCGCCCTTGAGACTGGCTGGGTTCGCGCCTTCTTTTGCTCCTTCAGCTCTTTTCCCGATCTCACTGCCTCAACATCCCACCTTCGTCGCCAATGTTAGATTCAGGCAATAAAGAGGCAGGAGACCAGTGAGTGACAACAGCTCTTTAGTTTATAGTGAACCCAGCAAAAAACATCCGGCAAAACCCCTCTTTATATACAGTTCTGGCTGAGGCTTCAACCAATCAGCAACATGCTTGTTCCCGCCCAAAATTCCCTCCAAAACTTTTAAAGATACATTACACCTACTGCTTCAGTGGCTCCATCCAGCCACCTCATTCTCTGCTCTCCCCTTCTTCTTTTTCCCTCAATCGTTCCCAGCATCTTCTCCAGTGAGTCGTTCCTTCTCATTAGGTGGCCAAAGTATTTGAGTTTCATCTTCAGCATCTGGCCTTCTAAAGAGCAGTCAGGGTTGATCTCTTCTAGGACTGAACGATTTGATTGTCCAAGGGGCTTGCAGAAGTCTTCTCCAGCATCATAGTTCAAAAGCCTAAATTCTTTGGTGCTCAGCCTTTCTTATGGTCCAACTTTCACAGCCATACTTTGCAACCATGGCCTCGGGGCAGGTTTCAAATCCCGTCGCTACTGGTTCGCTCGTGGGAGGGGTGTCCGCTTGCACATGCCTCCTTCAGCACATGTGCAGAAGCAGCTGGGCAGGTGGGCGGAGCCTCCTGCCACCGCTACTACCAGTTTGCCTGATCCGGGGTGAACCGATAGCAACCCACCACTGCATAGCCTTGACTATACGCACTTTTGTTGGCAGGGTGATGTCTCTGCTTTTAACTAAATCACAGTTAGTTTCAGATTTATATAGCTAATGTGAATTTTAATTTGAGACGGAACCAGCCAAAAAATCAGTATTCAGTGCCACAGCTCAAATGTAAAAATTCAAACAGTAATAGCAACAGAGTCTCTAATCTTCTGCAAAATGATTTGGCTTTTCTTTGGTTTGATAAACAAACATACCTCCAAATCATGGTTACAGGTTTGATAACTCTTCCGTACCAAAAGTGGATTCAAAAATATGCTTCACATAAATCTCAACATATTTCAAAATTCCAGCTAAAAGAGACTAAGACTTAAGAAAATAATGCATACAAAGTCACAATTGATAAGAGAGCATCAGATAGCATATGCTCCCTCTGCAAAGAAGTTGACAAAACAATGGACCACTTACATAGCTACTTCAAGATGATTTCACAGACAGAGGACAAACAATACCATGGCAAAGTAGCAACAACAGTACATTGGAATATTTGCAAGAAATACCATTTCCTACAAACAATAATTGGTGGCATCACAAAATGGACAAAATAATAGAAAATGCAGACGATAAAGTGCTCTGGAACTTTAGGATTCAAACAGACGAGTATCTGCCACATAATATCCAGGACTTAGCAATTATTGATAAGAAAGAACTCCGCCGTCTTCCACATGACCTAAGTTTAACTCATAGAATCATCTATTACAATGTCCTACTTCAGCTTCAATTGCAACAATACACGAGCACACAATAGATTTAAGCTTAATGTTAACTGCTCCAATCTTGATTGCAGAAAATATGACTTCAGTAACAGAGTTGTTAATACTTGGAACACACTACCTGACTCTGTTGTCTCTTCCCAAAATCCCCAAAGCTTCAACCAAAAACTATCTACCATTGACCTCACCCCATTCCTAAGAGGTCTGTAAGGGGTGTACATAAGAGCGCAAACGTGCCTACCGTTCCTAGGGGGTTGGACTAGAAGGCCTCCAAGGTCCCTTCCAACTCTGTTGTTATAGCATATCCAATTAATATAGTTATTACATACTTACGCTTATATATATGCTTATATATTGTATAGTTATTTCATGCTTATGCTTATATATACTGTTATGACAAAATAAATTAAATAAATAAATAAATAAAGACAAAAATGTCTGGGTAGTGGTCATTGCAATACTTGAGAAAGTAAAATAGAAGAGGAAGAACTGGAGAAAATAACAAAATACTGTACAAGAAGAGAATTAGACTGACCATGGCAATGGAAAGCAAGCACAGGACTTGATACATGGATAAAAATGCCAAATCCAATTTAAACATCTGGCTGATTGTGTGACCAACAATAATAATCAATAATAGAAGTTTAATTTGAAAAAAAATGTTAAAAAAATTGGATTTCAAGGCAGATACCTTTTATATACCCGTCAATGTGTATATTTTAATACTAATGGTAAAGAACATTGAGGGAAATGATTGCTTCAGTTGAGAAATGATTTCTCCCTTTGGGAAGTGGCCAATGAACTGCTGAATTTAATCTGTTTGGAAATAAAGTGCTCCAGCTGAAATGCGCAGGACTGTTTAAAGTGACATGAGAGGAAAATACTATTTTCAAACTTCAGTAGGAGAATATTCCTGCAAATGGAATTTAAACTTAATGGGTAGTGAATGGAGTCTGACATTGTCCACTTCTTTATTTATTTTATTTTATTTATTTATTTTATTTGTCACAACATTACAGTATATATAAGCATAAGCATGAAATAACTATACAATATATAAGCATATATATAATCAAAAGTATGTAATAACTATTTGAAATTGGATACAATCAAAGGGAACATTTGAACAGGAATGGTAGGCATGCTTGTGCTCTTATGCACACCCCTTACAGACCTCTTAGGAATGGGGTGAGGTCAATAGTAGATAGTTTTTGGTTAAAGCTTTGGGGATTTTGGGAAGAGACCACACAGTCAGGTAGTGCATTCCAGGCATTAACAACTCTGTTTCTAAAGTCATATTTTCTGCAATCAAGATTGGAACGGTTCACATTAAGCTTAAATCTATTGTGTGCTCGTGTATTGTTGTGATTGTTTTCTTCCCTTAAAATATAAAATGGGGGCAATGCCCATTCTGGTAATAAGGCAATACATAGTGCAGCTAAGCTTGATTCATAGGACTTTTAATTCCACCATTCTTTTAATATTAAGAATCGAATCTCATCAATAGTTCTGCTTTACTTCATCCCACTTTGTTTTATTCTTGTTTAATCCATCTTTTACAAAGACTGAATTCATGTCTTTGTAAGAGACTGTGAAACATGAGCTTACTCATGTAATCATTTCATATAGCAATAGCAATAGCACTTAGACTTATATACTGTTTCACTGTGCTTTTACAGCCTTCTCTTAAGTGGTTTACAGAATCAGCATATTGCCCCCCCAAACATTTGGGTCCTCATTTTACCCACCTCGGAGGGATGGAAGGCTCAGTCAACCTTGAGTCTGGTGAGATTTGGCCTGTTGAACTGCAGCTAGGAGTCAGCTGAAGTAGCCTGAAGTGTTGCACTTTAAGCACTGCACCACCTCACCTTCTGTATTACTTCTTGCCACCACTATAGTCTTCTGTATTACTTTTTCTACGGCTTCATCTGAAGAATAAGAATTAATTCAAATTTTGGCTGTTCTTCAGCTCTGATTCTTGATTTTTGTCTTCTCAACTTTAAACCCATAGTTTATCACCTATGATCAGGGTTGATTTATGATCAGGGTTGTAATTTAAACACTGTAAAGCAAAATGTATTTTCCACTTACAAAATGTATTTGCCATAAATAAGTGGCTAATCTTCACATCGCTAAAGATCAATCTAGCTTCTTGTAAGAACAGGAGTTATAACAGAGTAGCACAAAAAGTAGAGTGGATTCTGAAGAAGAAGAAGGACGAGGAGGAGGACGAGGAGGAGGAGGAGAAGGGGAGGAGGAGGTGGAGGAGGATAGTTGCATTTAAATCTTGCTACCATCATTTAAATCTAGCTAGTGGTATTGATGTGAGTTTAAAGTTGATTATATCATCATGTCCTTTCCAAGTTCCATGTCAAGCTCTTTTTCCATTCAACTATTTCTAAAAGTTTTAAAAAATCAATAAACCAAATAGATTCTACTGAAACTTTTATTTGCATTCCTTCTGTAGAAGTGGACAATATAAAAATTAGGCACTTTTTTTGAGAAATAAACATTTAAAAATATACTTTGAACCATGGTTCTTGATTTATGAGACCTTGCCTTGACTTTGGAAAACAATTGAAGCTCTATGCACCATTTATGTCTCAAATTAATTGATTTGCATTTATTTTCCTCATCTGCATGCCATTGCCTCTTATCTCCCATATTATTTAACCAATCAAAGAATTTTATTTATTATAGCCTTTAGGCAGAAAATATGCTTAACATCTATACAAAGCTTCTGAGAAGAATCACGCGGGTATGAAAATAATTTCCATCTGATATTAATACATTCTAACTGTGATTGTCTATTCAAAGTTTTATGCCATAAAACCCTCTGGATGTGTCTGAGTTGTAAAGAACCAGATGAGTGAGAATAAACTGAAACTGAATTAGAACAAAGCAAAGTTATTTTGATTTCAGAGGACTTACAAGTTGGAGAGCTGTGCTATAGTCGGATAAATCTCATTCTGTCTTAAAAACTATGATTCTTGATGAAGGTATCTTTTCTTTTATGTACACTGAGAGCATATGAACCAAGACAAATTCCTTGTGTGTCCAATCACACTTGGCCAATAAAAAAATCTATTCTATTGTAGGAAGTTAGCACCCATCCACCCTCCTAGAAGAATGAAATATCTTAGGAAATATTAAAAAGGGCAGAATATTATATTTCCCTGAATGAGAAATGGAGAAACATGTTTTAAGGGCAAAGCAGCTCGCTTCAGCTTCCTGCCTCCCCCCACATTTGTCAATGGGTCAGAGACAGAAACTCTTTCCCCCCACCTTTGTCAATGGGCCAGAGACAGAAACTTATTCTCCCCACCTTTGTCAATGGGACCATCATTTGCAACACAATTGGACCCATCTAGCAACAGAAACTCACCACATGGCACCTGGGAAGATTACATCAGCCAGCAAGACTAGCTAAGACCCCCACCCCCTGGGAGTTTGACAATCAATCAGGATACTTTTCCTGTGCCCCAGGAAGTTCAAAGCAAAGAGAAAGCATAAAACCAAGGCATGCTCAGCATCTCATCCATTTTCTGTTCAGGAACTCAAACCATGTGATCCTGATCGCCATTAAACCATCTTTCCAAGCAGTCTCCATGTTTCCAGTGTCTTTTTCCCTACTTAGAACTGAACCCAGATGGATATTTCTTCCAACACTGTCTAGATTCAAGCTAGGAAGCCATCTTATTTATCAGCTGATTAAGCAATTTCAGAAAGAGAAAGACTTGGTATCAGTAAAAAAAAAATGCATTAATAATTTCAATGAGAGTGTGGGAAGCCCCCCACCCACTTGGAGAATGAAATATTTGAGGGAATCTTAAACGAGGCAGAATATTATATTTCCCCAAGGGAGAAATGGAGAAACATGTTCTCAGTGACAGACTTCTCAGGAAACAACAACTGAATGAAAAACTGCTGGTGAATAGAATAGAATAGAATAGAATAGAATAGAATAGAATAGAATAGAATAGAATAGAATAGAATAGAATTTTTTTATTGGCCAAGTGTGATTGGACACACAAGGAATTTGTCTTTGGTGCATATGCTCTCACTGTACATAAAAGAAAAGATACGTTCATCAAGGTACAACATTTACAACACAATTGATGGTCAGTATATCAATATAAATCATAAGGATTGCCAGCAACAAAGTTACTGTCATACAGTCATAAGTGGAAAGAGATTGGTGATGGGAACAATGAGAAGATTAATAGTAGTGCAGATTTAGTAAATAGTTTGACAGTGTTGAGGGAATTATTTGTTTAGCAGAGTGATGGCCTTCGGGAAAAAACTGTTCTTGTGTCTAGTTGTTCTGGTGTGCAGTGCTCTATAGCATCGTTTTGAGGGTAGGAGTTGAAACAGTTTATGTTCTGGATGCGAGTGATCTGCAAATATTTTCACGGCCCTCTTCTTGATTCGTGCAGTATACAGGTCCTCAATGGAAGGCAAGTTGGTAGCAATTATTTTTTCTGCAGTTCTAATTATCCTCTGAAGTCTGTGTTTTTCTTGTTGGGTTGCAGAACCGAACCAGACAGTTATAGAGGTGCAAATGACAGACTCAATAATTCCCCTGTAGAACTGGATCAGCAGCTCCTTGGGCAGTTTGAGCTTACTGAGTTGGCGCAGAAAGAACATTCTTTGTTGTCCTTTTTTAATGATGTTTTTGAAGTTAGCTGTCCATTTTAGATCTTGCGATATGATAGAACCCAGAAATTTGAAGGTTTCTACTGTTGATACTGTGTTGTCAAGTATTGTGAGAGGTGGAAGTATGGAAGGGTTTCTCCTAAAGTCTACCACCATTTCTACGGTTTTGAGTGTGTTCAGTTCCAGATTGTTTTGGTTGCACCACAAGGCTAGTCGTTCGACCTCTCGTCTATATGCGGATTCATCATTGTCTCGAATGAGACCAATCACTGTTGTGTCATCTGTGAACTTCAGTTGCTTAACAGATGGATCGTTGGAGATGCAGTCATTAGTATACAGAGAGAAGAGAAGTGGGGAGAGCACACAGCCTTGGGGGGGCCCTGTGCTAATTGTACAGGTATTTGATGTGATCTTGCTTAGCTTCACCTGCTGCTTCCTGTTTGTTAGGAAGCTTGTGATCCACTTACAAGTCTGTTGCGGTACCTGTAGCTGGTTTAGCTTAGTTAGAAGAATGTCTGGAATGATGGTATTGAATGCTGAACTAAAGTCTACAAAAAGGACCCTTGCATAGGTCTTTGGAGACTCAAGATGTTGTAGGATGTAGTGCAGAGCCATATTAACAGCATCATCTGTTGATCTACTGCTTCTACTGTGTGCAGAAATGTTCTACTGTGCAGCAGTGACCTTCTACTGCTGCACCATAGAGAATATTTGAACTTATTGCATCTGTGTATGGTTTGTAAATTGTACAGTGGCTGATAGGACAGCACTCCAGAGGGTTAACATCATTGCCCAGAGGATCATTGGTTGCCCTCTCCCCTCTTTGGAAGAGTTCTATAGCTCCCACTGCCTTAAGAAAGTTGAAAACATTCTTAAAGATCCATCTCAACCCGGGCACCCTTTTTTTTGAACTATTACCAACTGGCAGACAGTACAGGTACAAAGAGACTGAAAATCAGCTTCTATCCCAGGGCAATAACCATACTGAATTCTACGGTGTGGTGCAATACTGGGTTTTCAATTTCAATTATATAGAATGTAAAGGATTTATGTGTTTTTATTTTTATAGTTATAATGTACACTGAAGATGGCATTTAATTTCATTATACCATGTGCAATGACAATTAAAGTAAAGTAAAGTAAAGTAAAGTAAAGGAAAGGAAAGGAAAGGAAAGGAAAGGAAAGGAAAGGAAAGGAAAGGAAAGAAGGAAAGGAAAGGAAAGGAAAGGAAGGGAAACTAAAGCAGCCCCAGCCTTTCTTAATAGCCTCCAGCAAATGCCTGAAGTCTTTAGAGATGGATATTTTGTGCCCATTAAGAAATCAGGCCAGTTTATTCACAAACAAAACACCTTCAGGTCCAGATGATGGGATTAAGAATTTACATCTCCCCCACACAAATTCTAAAAACAGGACATGACCTTTAGGATATAACAGGATTAAACCCACCATCATTAGAATAGCAAAAGATACCAGGCTCACTATATTGCACAACCCCCTGCAGCATTTCAGAAACTGTATAAAAATCCTTGCACTCATCAAACCAATTGGTGAGCTGCCCCAGAACCACTTGCTATTGGTGGTTCTATTCATCAATGAATTTTCTTTCTTAAGCAGCCTCCATTTTATTCCAGGCTTGGAACTTGAGCTGGATTTTTCTTCCAACAATAGTGAAAGACAATCTTCATGGGACAGCTCGAAAACAAACCCTAAATTGCAGATGACTCAGAATGCAACAGCTAAGATAAGCAAGTGATAATTTCAGGAGGTGCTATATGAACCCTTCTCCTGAAACCACTATATTGATTACCTAATACTTTCCAAATAGAGTTAAAGATGGTTAAATATATGCAATAAAAACCTATGTGCATTGAAGTTTGAAATGATATCTTTTACATTGCATCTACCTCTCAGCCCATATGAATGAGAAATGGGACTGTCATGCACTGAGCTCTTCTTCTACCACTTAAAAGGGTCACGTTATAAACATTTTTAAAAATTCCTATTGTGCCATTTTTTATTTGTGTGATATAAAATAGGGTGATAAATGATTTAGCCTTTTTTATTCTTTCCACATGGAAAAGCAATCAATCTCACAGGAGAAAAACAAAATAAAACTTTGATTTAAAAAAAAGCAAAAAAGAAAACAAAACTTTGTAAAGTATTGCTAAGATTTAGTATGAAAAAAAAAAAGTATAGCAGGCAGATCATGGTAATGAAGCACTTGCCATTTTTTAAAATAAATAAATAGTAAAGTCCGTTTTCCTAACAGGCAATAATGTTCCATTGATTTGCTACCAATAAAGAGCTTTTTGCTTGAAGTTGCTGATAAGATACTGGAAAGGTTTCATGCCATTATTACCAATAACTTGAATATATCTTCATGAAGACTTTCTGTCTGGTTCGGTTCTGCAACCCAACAAGAAAAACACAGACTTCAGAGGATAATTAGAACTGCAGAAAAAATAATTGCTACCAACCTGCCTTCCATTGAGGACCTGTATACGCACGAATCAAGAAGAGGGCCGTGAAAATATTTGCAGATCCCTCGCATCCTGGACATAAACTGTTTCAACTCCTACCCTCAAAACGACACTATAGAGCACTGCACACCAGAACAACTAGACACAAGAACAGTTTTTTCCCGAAGGCCATCACTCTGCTAAACAAATAATTCCATCAACACTGTCAGACTATTTACTGAATCTGCACTACTATTAATCGTCTCATAGTTCCCATCACCAATCTCTTTCCACTTATGACTGTATGACTATAACTTGTTGCTGGCAATCCTTATGATTTATATTGATATACTGACCATCAATTGTGTTGTAAATGTTGTACCTTGATGAACGTATCTTTTCTTTTATGTACACTGAGAGCATATGCACCAAGACAAATTCCTTGTGTGTCCAATCACACTTGGCCAATAAAATTCTATTCTATTCTATTCTATTCTATTCTATTCTATTCTATTCTATTCTATTCAGGCTGAAATTAAAGACCAAATTCTTCAATTGCTTCAGTATGATAAAAGAAATCAGTTACAGCACAACACACACAATGGGGAACCGGACAACCTCGCATAATTTCTTAGTTGGTCATTTCTCTTATTTCTACAGGCCTGCAAAAAACCGACATGTGTTTTAATTTCTGGATTTTTCCAGAAATCTTGTTGGCAATCCAAAACAACTTGTTGGAAATGCAACGGATAAGATTAGTAAGTGATAATGTTAGAAGCTTTGGAAACATAGAAGCCCATGCCTTATACATCATCTTTCCGCATATTTGTACTTTTTGTTTTTAATATTTTAAAATATTATTTTTAATATTTTATTAGCTATATATATTTTTTCTGCTTCCAGCAGAGGGAAAGGATGCAGTTTTGATGTCTGTACATGAAAGAGTAATATTTTACATATGGGGATATGGAGTCTTCTATACAGTTCTATAACTGGTGTATAATATATGGAGCTATTTATGTGTTTGCTGTATCAGATGTAGATGGATTGATATATTTCAGTTTACCTTTTTATGGAACAATTCCCTGGCATGCAGCCACTGAAACACGCAGAAATTTTATATATACTCAATGTAAAAAGGTTTATTTTTCCATCGTCAGGATAGCCCAGAGCAGAAATAATTGTACAAGAAGGAAAACATTGTTTATTCATTCATTTTCCATTTCAAAATATACTGACTTGTAGTCCCATAGGTTTTCTGTAAGGTGACTCAAAATGTGAGTAATTGACCTAAGTTATAAAATAAAGGTCCTAAAGTCAAAATTCAAAAATTCTCAAACACCAAGGAGTTTTTCTCTTTAGCACTCAAACCAAATGCTCCACAGTAAAGAACACTATTGTTTAAATCCTTTAATGTTAGTGAAATCATCATGAATATATAGCATATGCTACAGAGTAAAATTAGAATCCTAAATATATTGACAAATGGGCATTCTAGGAAGATTGAAAACACTGTAACTATAGTTGTTTCTAAATTAAACAATCACATTTACATATGCATTGGCCATTGGTATTGATAAAATCCTTATTAAACTATAACTGAAACTTTTCCCAATATGCTATGATTTGTCCAAACCTTTTGTGGGTTTTGGATGTTCTGTAGCAGGGGTGGATTCCACTTACCTTCGCTACCGGTTCGCTCTTGTGAACGTGTGTGCGCTTTGCGAGCGTGCATCGCTTCTGTGCATTTTTGATGACGTCTGGGTGGGTGGGCGGAGCCTCCCACTGCCACCACTACTGGGGACAACCCACCACTGCTCTGTAGCTGAGATTAGAAATCTATTTATCCAGACATTATTCTCACCCAAATATCCCATCATGAGCCAAGGTGGCACAGTGGTTAGAGTGTAGTGCTACAGGCTACTTCTGCTGCCTGCCAGCTGCCTGCAATTTGGCAGTTCAAATCTCACCAGGCTCAAAGTTGACTCAGCCTTCCATCCATCCGAGGTCAGTAAAATGAGGAGCCAAATTGTTGTGGGCAATATGCTGACTCTGTAAACCATTTAGAGAGGGCTGTAAAGCCCTGTGAAGTGATATATATATTATATATATATATATTATATTATATATAAGTTATATAAGTGATATATAAGACGTGGTGACTCAGGGGCTAGGACATTGAGCTTGTCAATCGAAAGGTCGGCAGCTTAGCGGTTTGAATCCCTAGTGCTGCCGTGTAACGGGGTGAGCTCCCGTTACTTGTCCCAGCTTCTGCCAACCTAGTAGTTTCGAAAACACGTAAAAATGCAAATAGAAAAAATAGGGACCACCTTTGGTGGGAAGTGGTCTGTGCGCCTTTGGGGTTGAGTCATGTCAGCCACATGACCACGGAGACGTCTTCAGACAGCGCTGGCTCTTCGGCTTTGAAACGGAGATGAGCACTGCCCCCTAGAGTCAGCAACGACTAGCATATATGTGCGAGGGGAACCTTTACCTTTACCTTTACTATTGCTATCATCTCCTATTGAATGTTTCCTTCAGAATTTATAACAGCCTTTTAAGACTATAGTACATCCCATGCCTATTAAACTTCATTGATAAATGTGTAACATTTCTTTAGCATTCTCCTTAACTATACTCATCATAATATGGAAATATATCACATATAGGATTTTGGGTGGTATGAGCATTAACAGTTGCCCTGCTATTTAGTGTACCACCTTCTCTACTGATCTGTGATTTATTGTGATCCAAATATGTTGATGATTGATGCCAAACTGCTTTACTGGAATGTTTGTAAAGCAAAATAATTGATTACTGTATGATTAATTGTCAAATTGTTTGCAAATGACTCTCATTATTTTAAATATCAAAACAAAAAACAAAAAAACCCAACACCGTTTTATAGAAAAGGGAGATTTAGAGCAGGGCTCTCCAACCTTGGCCACTTTAAGACTTGTGGATTTCAGCTCCCAGAATTCTGGAAATTGAAGTCCACAAGTCTTAAACTGGCCAAGGTTGGAGACCCCTGATTTAGAGCACACATCTTGTGAGACAAGACTTATTTAAATGTGCTACATTCTAGCAATAGGAATTTGACTACGGATATTCCTGAAGAAAACAATTGCATTATGTACCTGAATAAAAGGCATTTTAATAGCTCCAGAAATTTGTCCTATTGTGAAGAACAAGAGAAATCAAGACTTTGGTTAATTAGAGCAAATGTTTTTTTCAATGAACAAAATAATAGCTTTCTGTGGAGGTTGTTAATGCAAACGCCCAACATGAATACAAATGGAAAGATAACTCTCTGGGCTAATGATGTTTAGGTTAAATTATATTTCAGTAATAATACTCATTTTCTCCAGCCCATTGAAGTCACCATTATTTCAGAGATGAGGACAAAGGGGAATTGATTATAATCATTGCAAAGGGAATTTCCAACAGCAGAAAGGCACAACTTCCTTTGTTTGATGTGTCAGATGCATTATAGGTAGTGTCTTTTTTTTTTAATAGTTAAGCAGCATGCCACATTGCTCTCTCAACTGGAATGTGAGAGTTTGGCTAGACAATGGCTAAGCTGTAATTTAAAACAGTTTTTAAAATAATAGATAAATTGGCAAAGAGGACAGGGAGAAATAACAGCAACACCCGAGGTGGCGCGATGGTTAGAGTGCAATATTTCAGGCTACTTCAGCTGACTGCTAGCTGAGGTTTGGCAGTTCAAATCTCATCGGCTCAAGGTTGACTCAGTCTTCCATCCCTCCAAGGTGCGTAAAATGAGGACCCAGACTGTTAGGGGCAATATGCTGAGTCTGTAAACCGCTTAGAGTGGGCTGTAAAAGCACTATGAAGCGGTATACAAGTCTAAGTGCTAATGCTATTGCTAAGGGTCACTTTGCCATAACACAATACATTTCATTGCTTAATCATTAACAATAGCAATGACTGTGAGAAAGCTCTTGGAGTCCTGGTGGGCAATCATTTAAATATGAGCCAACAGAGTGCTGCAGCAGTCAAAAAAACCAATGCAATCCTAGGCTGCATTAACAGAGGACTACAAATCAAGATCACGTGAAGTAGTAGTACCTCTTTATAAGGCCATGGTAATACCATATTTGGAATTCTGCATCCAGTTTTGGTCACCACAATCTAAAAAAGATGTTGAGATTCTAGAGGCTAAAACATAAGAGGAATATTTGCAGGAAGTCTAGTGGAAAGAAGGACTAGGGGTGACATGATAGCATTGTTCCAATATTTGAAGGGCTGCCACAAAGAAAAGGGGATCAACCTATTCCCCAAAGCAGCTGAAGGCAAGACAAGAATTAAGAGATGGAATCTTATCAAGAAGAGATCCAACCTTGATATAAGAAAAAAATTCCTGACAGTAAGAACAATTAACCAGTGGAGTGGCTTGCCTCCAGAAATTGTGGGTGCTGCATCACTGGAGGCTTTTAAGAAGAGACTGAACAGCCATTTGTCTGAATTGGTATAGGGTCTCCTGCTTGAGGAGGAGGTTGGATTAGATGACCACCAAGGTCCCTTCCAACTGTGTTATTCTGATTCTGATTTAGTCCAGAAATGGTGGTAGCAACATAGGGTATCAGGAAAAGTTTTTGTCCTCTAGGCTGTTTTATTTTGAGGTTCCCTCCCTCTCGACATTTGCTGAATGTCCTCAGCCCTCTTGCAGTAGAAACAGTTTCCTTTCAAGGAGACAGTCTTAAGGGTTGATGATGTATGAGTGAAGAATGTGCTTAGATGCGTAATAATGTATAGGTGCTAAATACGGATGGAGAAGCACGGATTCCCAAAATGCTGATCTGAAAAGCAGCCAAGACCACTCCACAAATAATATTTGAAATAAATAAAAGCTACACGGTATGCCAAAAGGCTGTTTCTTGTTAAAAAATGTAAACCTTGGGTTCTTTCGATAGCAATATTTGCTCTCAGTTCTTCTCTGCATCAGCATCTTAAACAGATAGAGCTGACTAGTAGTCATTTTCAGCTACTATTCACAAATAGCTATAAAAGTTTATTCTAGAAAACATCTTCTAGCAAATCTCTGTGGGTTTAGTACTTGATAGCTAGATTCTTAATATATTCAAGCCAGTCAGCTTAGATTTCTCTGTATTTTAGCTGGGAACCGATGATACTTAAAGATGCACAATTTGACATCCCAGATTACAGATAGAGATTAACAGAGTTGGAAGGGACCTTGTAGGTCATCTGACATCGACACTGTCAGAAAATTTCTCCTTATTTCCAGGATTCCTTATTCAGTTTCCATCCATTATTCCTTGTCTGGCCTTCAGGTGCTTTGGAAAATAACTTAACATAACATAACATAACATAACATCAGAGTTGGAAGGGACCTTGGAGGCCTTCTAGTCCAACCCCCTGCCCAGGCAGGAAACCCTACACCATCTCAGTCAGATGGTTATCCAACATTTTCTTAAAAATTTCCAGTGTTGGAGCATTCACAACTTCTGCAGGCAAGTCGTTCCACTTATTAATTGTTCTAACTGTCAGGAAATTTCTCCTTAGTTCTAAGTTGCTTCTTTCTTTGACCACTTTCCACCCATTGCTTCTTGTTCTACCCTCAGGTGCTTTGGAGAACAGCCTGACTCCCTCTTCTTTGTGGCAGCCCCTGAGATATTGGAACACAGCTATCATGTCTCCCCTAGTCCTTCTTTTTGTTAAACTAGACATACCCAGTTCCTGCAACCGTTCTTCATATGTTTTATCCTCCAGTCCCCTAATCATCTTTGTTGCTCTTCTCTGCACTCTTTCTAGAGTCTCAACATCTTTTTTACATCGTGGCGACCAAAACTGGATGCAATATTCCAAGTGTGGCCTTACCAAGGCATTATAAAGTGGCACTAACACTTCACGTGATCTTAAGTCTATCCCTCTGTTTATGCAGCCCAGAACTGTGTTGGCTTTTTTAACAGCTGCTGCACACTGCTGGCTCATATCTAAATGGTTATCCACTAGGACTCCAAGATCCCTCTCACAGGTACTACTATTGAGCAAGGTACCACATATACAGTACTGGTGCATTTTGTTTTTTTGGCCTAAATGTAGAACCTTACTTTTTTCACTGTTGAATTTCATTTTGTTAGATAGCGCCCAATGTTCAAGTCTGTCAAGATCTTTCTGTAACTTGAGCCTATCTTCTGGAGTGTTGGCTATTCCTGCCAGCTTGGTGTCATCTGCAAATTTGATGAGTTCCCCATCTATCCCCTCGTCCAAGTCATTGATGAAGATGTTGAAGAGTACTGGGCCTAAAACAGAGCCTTGGGGTACTCCACTGCATACTTCCCTCCATGTGGATGTAGTTCCGTTGAGGACTACACGTTGAGTGCGGTTGGTCAGCCAGTTACGAATCCATCTGGTGGTGGTGCTGTCTAACCCACATTTTTCTACTTTATCTAGTAGTAGGTTATGGTCTACTTTATCAAATGCTTTACTGAAGTCCAAGTAAATTATATCGACAGCATTCCTCTGGTCTACTAATTTTGTCATTTTGTCAAAGAATGCGATAAGATTAGTCTGGCATGATCTGTTTTTGACAAACCCATGTTGGCTTTTGGTTATTACTTTGTTTGCTTCTAGATGTTCGGTGATTCGTTGCTTGATTATCTTTTCCAGAATCTTCCCCGGTATTGAGGTCAGACTGATAGGTCTGTAGTTTCCTGGATCTGTTTTTTTTCCTTTTTTGAAGATGGGAACTACATCAGCTCTTTTCCAGTCCTCTGGCAGCTCCCCTGTGCTCCAGGATCTTTGAAAGATATAGTTCAGTGGTTCTGAGATCACGTCTGCCAGTTCCTTCAGAACCTTGGGGTGTAATCCATCCGGTCCTGGTGATTTGAACTTGTCTAGAGTAGACACGTCTAGGGTTCACTTACCATTTTCTTCCCTATTTTAACTTGTGTTTCTAATCTGTTTTTTGTAGTGCTGTTTTTGATAGGTTGGATTGTTTTTTCCTTTTGTGTAAAGACAGATGCAAAATATGAGTTAAGTAGATCTGCTTTCTCCCTGTTGCTTGTCATCTTCTTGCCACTTTCTCCCAGCAATGGGCCAATTGTTTCCTTGACTTTTTTCTTGTTTTTAACATGTTGGAAGAAGCTTTTTTTGTTATTTTTTACTTTTGTCGCTAGCCTTTGTTCATTGTGAGCCTTAGCTTTCCTCACTTCATCTTTACAGGCTCGGGCTATTTGCTGATATCCTGCCTTAGTTATTTGCCCCTCTTTCCACTTTTTATATTTGTCCTTTTTGTCTTTCAATTTGTCAGATAGTTCTTTATGCATCCATGCTGGTTTCTTTTGAGACCCCCTCCTCTCTGTGGCAGCCCCTCAAATATTGGAACACTGCTATCGTGTCTCCCCTAATCCTTATTTTCATTAAACTAAACAGACCCAGTTCCTGCAACTGTTCATCGTATGTTTTAGCCTCCAGTCCCCTAATCATCTTGATTGCTCTTCTCTGCACTCTTTCTAGAGTCTCAGCATCTTTTTTATAGTGGGGTCACCAAAACTGGATGCAGAATTCCAGGTGTGGTCTTGTTAAGGCTTTATAGTGTGGTATTAGTACCTTACTTGATCTTGATTGTATCCCTCTGTTAATGCAATATAGATATCCTCAAAAATATGGCCAACAGATGTGTGCTGCAACAAGTCAGAACCTCTTTGTTGTCATATTTTATTTGTTTGTTTGTTTTTCACTATTTTGAACCGCCTGTCTCCTTCAAAGTGGGTTTTTTTTTAAAGCCATTATCCAATAGTATCCAAAACTGTTGGTAAACTCCTTTTAAAACCTCCTACTGAATTCTCATTTGCAGCTTGACAAAGTGAAATCTTTCACTTTGCAGTGAGTAATCGTACTAAGTATATTAAATTGCTATAAACTCATTTTAATTAAATTTAATGAAGCAAAAATGAAAATAAAATTCAGCTTTTATTCAAGCCCCATCTATTTTGGTCCCTGACCTACTTACTTTGGGAAGTCTGGCTGAAAATGGAATATAATTCTTCAAATTATTTTGTAAGCAGTTTAAAAGAAACTATAGAAAAATACAAAAAGGGTGGGGGGGAACTAAGTAATTAAAAGAGAAGAAAATTAACTTTAAAAGAAGAATAAAACAAAAAAAGAAAATAGAGCTTATAATAATCAATTGCAAACAAGACAGAAAAAGAAAATAACAATCAAATTACCCAATAATATCACATCATACCACAATATATCATATCATAACAATGAATCTCAGCATTCCTATATATAATCTTATAATCTATAAACATTTCAGAACGACAAAATGAAGCACCACTTATATTGAGGTATTGTATCATGAAATGTATACCAAAAGAAGACCTATTGGTTTTTTTTATTGAAAAAGTTTTACAAAGAACAATTTTTTAAACCATTGTTCCCTCCCTCCTCCCTCCTCCCTTTCCCCCCAACCCCCCCAACCTCCCCCCCCCCCGAGACTTTCCAGAACAAAATGCAGGGTATAACATTTATCAATCATAAGCTAAAATAACACAAAAATCTTAACTCATATCCACTCTCTTTCAACACCCCCCTTAACTCCCCTTTCCCATTTAAACATATACATTAATATATGCTATTCATAACATTATTCATAACTATTTGATACTTTTTAGTCCGATACTTGTTTTGAACATAATCAATCCACCTTCTCCATTCCAATACATATTTTTCTTGTAAATATTCTTTCACATACGCCGAAATTTTTGCCATTTCTGCTAAATTTGATACTTTAAGTGTCCATTCTTCAATCGTAGGTAAATCTTCTCTCTTCCAGTATTGTGCAACCAAAAGTCTCGCTGCTGTTATTAAATTTAGCTTAGTCTCTATAACTGTACAGTCTGTAATTATACCCAATAAGAACAATTGTGGAGTAAATTTTATCTTCTTTTTCAAAATATTCTGCATAATCCACCATATTTTAATCCAAAATGTTTTGATTTTTTTACAAGTCCACCATATATGAAAATAAGTAGCCTCCTCACATTCACATCGCCAACATTTAGCTTGCATATTCAGATACATACATGCCAATTTTTTAGGGTCTAAATGCCATCTATAAAACATTTTATAAAAATTCTCTCTTAAATGTTGTGCTTGTGTAAATTTGACATTTCTAACCCATATTTTCCCCGTGTTTCCATCATTATGGGTTGTTGAATATTTTGTGCCCATTTTATCATGTAATCCTTAACTAATTCTGTTTCAGAGTCTATTTCTATCAATACATTATACAACCTCTTAATATGCATTTGACCTTGATCTCTAATTTGTTTTACCAAATTTTCCTCATTTTGCATAATACCAATTTTCTCATCTAATCTCCATCTAGCTTGCAACTGTCCATACTGAAACCAAGTGTAATTCATGCCTTCATCTCTCAGTTTGTTTAAAGATTTTAGTTGTAGCTTACCCTTTTCTACAAAAAGAAGTTCTTTATAAGTAACCACCTCTTGTTTTTGTTCTATATTTATATTCTCTATCGTATGTCTAGGAATTACCCATATTGGTATCTTATAATCTAGCTTGTATTGATATTTCTTCCACACCCTTAACAAAGCCTTTCTAAGAATATGACTTTTAAAAATCTTATCCACTTTTTGTCATAAAATAAATAGGCATGCCATCCATACAACAAATCATAACCTTCTATATTCAGAGTTCTTTCCTCTGTTGAATTAAACCAGTCACTGATCAATGAGAGAACAACTGAATCATAGTACAATTTCAAATTCGGCATTTTTAGACCCCCTCTTTCATGTGTATCTTGCATTATCTTTAATTTTATTCTCAGTTTTTTGCCCATCCAAATAAAATTACTAATCCCTTTTTGCCATTCCTGCAAATTTGCATCCTTCTTAAGTACTGGTATCATTTGAAACAAAAATAAAAACCTAGGCAGAACATTCATTTTTATTACTGCTATTCTTCCCAGTAAGGATAATTGTAAGTTCTTCCAATGTCCCATTTCCTTCTGTACTTTCTGCCACAATACTTCATAATTATTTTTATATAATTTCACATTCAATGCTGTGATATATACTCCTAGATATTTAACCTTATTAACTATTTCATATCCAGTTACTCTTTCCAATTCGTCTTTTTGTTTAATATTCATATTTTTAGTTATTATCTTAGTCTTCTGTTCATTCACTTTAAATCCAGATATATTAATCAATTATCAATTATCTCTTTCAAATATATAGCAGAATGAATAGGTTGAGATAAAGTAACAACCAAGTCATCTGCAAACGCTCTTAATCGATAATCTTGATGTTTAATTTTTATTCCCTTTATTTGGCTTGCACTACGTAATCTATTCAATAAAATTTCTAAAGTTAAAATAAACAATAATGGAGACAAAAGACATCCCTGTCTTGTCCCTTTCTCAATTCTAAAAGGCTCTGTTAAACTATTATTAATTATTATTTGTGCTGTCTGCTTCTGGTATATTGCTTTAATTGCTTCTATAAAATAGTCTTCTATAAAAACTTCCAGTGCAATCTTTCAAAAGCCTTCTCAGCATCCAAAAAAAGAGTACTGTTGAGACTTGGCTGTTCTTTTCCAAATATTCCAGTAGTTTACAATATATCTAAGCGCCAATATGATACAATATGATACAATATGATACAATATGCCAATATGATACAAAATGATCTAAGTGCCAAAGCCCACTGCAACTACATAGCAAAAAAGGCTCTAAGAGTTGTTAACCTAATCTTACGTAGCTTCTCCAAAAACACTACACTACACTACTAACCAGAGCATATAAAACATTTGCTAGACCAATTCTAGAATACAGCTCGCCTGTTTGGAACCCTCACCACATCTCTGACATCAATACAATTGAACGTGTCCAGAAATATTTTACAAGAAGAGTTCTCCATTCCTCTGAAAACAACAAAATACCTTATCCCACCAGACTTGAAATCCTAGGCTTAGAAAACTTGGAACTCCGTTGCCTACGACAAGACCTAAGTTTAACTCATAGAATCATCTACTGTAATGTCCTTCCTGTTAAAGACTACTTCAGCTTTAATTGCAATAATACAAGAGCAACCAATAGATTTAAACTTAATGTTAACCTCTTTAATCTAGATTGCAGAAAATATGACTTCTGTAACAGAATCATCAGTGCTTGGAACACTTAACTGACTCTGTGGTCTCTTCTCATAATCCTAAAAGCTTTAACCAAAAACTTTCTACTATTGACCTCACCCCATTCCTAAGAGGACCATAAGGGGCGTGCATAAGCGCACAAACGTGCCTACCGTTCCTGTCCTATTGTTTTTCTTTTCTTCTTCCTATATATAAATATGCTTATACCTCCTAATATTTACTCATATATATGTTTATATACTATATAAAATTTTTGTATGACACTTATATATATTGTTGTGACAAAATAAAAAAATAAAATAAAAAAATATCTCATATTATATCTCATTTGTCTACCCATAATAAATCCTGATTGATCAATATGGATTATTTGACACATAACTGGCATTAATCTGTTTGCTAATATTTTAGCAAAAATCTTATAATCAGTATTCAATAGTGATATTGGCCTATAATTTTCTGGTTTATTACAATCTTGCTCCTCCTTCAGTATCAATGAGATAAAAGCCATCCTCCATGAAGGAGGCACTTCCCCTCCTAATTGTATTCTATTAAATAGTTCCTTCAACAGTTCTACCATTTCATTTTGCAAATTCTTATAGTAACGGCCGTTAAACCATCTGTTCCAGGCGCTTTCCCAATTTTAAGCTGTCTAATTGCTAAAATTATTTCCGCTGAAGTAATAAGTTGATTCAATTCTTCCCTTTGCTCTACTGTAACCTCACATATACCTTTCTCTTGTAAGTATACCACATGCCTCCCACCGACCCATGCGCTCTCACAGAGAGGGTCTTCTCAGGGTGCGTCCGCCAGGCAGTGTCGGCTGGCGGCCCCCAGGGGAAGGGCCTTCTCTGTGGGAGCACCTACTTTCTGGAACGAACTTCCCCCCAGTTTACGCCAATTACCTGACCTTTGGACCTTTCGCCGGGAACTGAAAACTTATTTATTCATTCAAGCGGGACTGGCCTGATTTTTTAATTGCTAAATTTTTAAATTCTTAAATTTTAAATTTTAATTGTATTTTATTGTTTATTTTATATGGTCAATTTGGACGGTTTTAATTTCGGCCTTTATGGAATAAGTTTTTTAATTGTTATTTTAGGGTGTATATAAATTGTTTTAATGCAGGCTGTACACCGCCCTGAGTCCTTCGGGAGAAGGGCGGTATAAAAGTTTAATTAAATAAATAAATAAAATAAATAATAAATAAATTTCTATATCTATATCTTTAATCAAATCTCCAGCATATAATTTTGTATAAAATTCTAAAAAGGCTTTTTTAATCAAATTTTGTTGAAATACTTCTTTACCTCTATATTCTATCTTACCAATTATACGTGATTTCTGCTTCTTCCTTATTAAATAAGCTAACCACCTTCCAGAAGACCTATTGTTTAATGTTATAATTATTGGAAAAGATTGCCTTTTCAAAAAGAACAAATTACACCTATCTTGTACTTAGTCTTCAATATTGGAAATAATAACACTTTTCCAATTTCTCAAAACGATTTTCTTATTCAATTTCTGATACCCACTCTATTCAAAGATCCTGAATAATAATTGAAATTCTTCAACCAAGTTAAATACAAGAAGCCTTAACTTTACATACATACATACATACATACATACATACATACATACATACATCAGTCAGTCAGTCAAATTTTACAACTCAACAGAGTTAAACATGTAAAATATAATCCTTCTTTAATAAGGGTTTGCTCTGAAAATCCATGTAGTATACTACAGCAGGGGTCTCCAACCTTGGCAACTTCAAGACTTGTGGACTTCAATTCCCAGAAATCCTCAGCCAGCAAAGTCTTAAAGTTGCCAAGGTTAGAGACCCCTGTATTACAGGAATTTTCTGAATGCTTTTTTTTTTTTTTTTTGCCTTTTTAATGAATGTTCAGATTATTTCTATCTGTCCAGGTATGGTAGCAAAGTTGTTCAGATTTGATATGTACCTGTATATTCTTTTTGTATTCCTTCCCTGTATCATTTTTTTTAATAAGTTTATTTTGCTATTTTCTTCCACTTTAGATGCAGTCAGAGTGAGGTGTCATTTCATAACAACGATGTTATAGAAAATAAAAAATAGTCCAGCAGGCCCAAGTATTTATAAAATACACCGAGGAATATATTCTAGAATAGGAAATGAGAAATCTTGAGCCTACTTGAGTGGGGGGGAAAAAAAGATTTAGAATTTGAATAGCAACTAGAAATCAAGAAGATAGCATTTCTATTGTCCAGGATATCCAACTGCAGATCTGAAAATTGCAAACTTTCAACAAACTAACTTCACAATGTGTAAATACTAAAACAAAAAATGTATCAGTAGTTTAGGATTCTGATGGCTATTATGTTCTTTTGTTAACGTAAGTTGAAAGTGAACAGCTCTGTTACCATCATTAATTGTTATGATGGGTAACTGCAATGAGTGGGCCTTGGGGGAGGTGTTGGGGTATGTGTGCGTGTTTGCTTCTATGATCTCTGTCTGTCTGTCTGTCTGTCTGTCTGTCTCTCCTTCACATAAGTATCACAGAATATATTTCTTGCATCTCATTAAAGATTTCCTAGTTCATTTGTTTATTTTTCTCATAACCGCCTGTGTGATGCATCTGTGAGAATGGTTAATAGATAAAGAGGGGGGGGGAAACCCTACATACCCTATGTATTGATTAACCTGCATTGCGCTGTGCTGTATTACATTGCATGGCAATAAGAAATATATACTTGAGCAGCCATGCCAAATACCTGCCACTATAAATTATATGAGCTTCATTGGCTCCTAAAGAATTTTTGTGATTGGTCTTACAAAGTGCTGAATTGGACAATCAGTGTTCCACAACAGTTTACAGTACTGAAGATTGAAATGTCCATTTCCATATTCTATAAACTATATATTGATTATTTTGCCCTTCTGGGATGATGAAGAGACATCCCATACCTATGTCTTTGGTGGCAAATTGAGGCTACCTTGATACCATAAACAAACTAATTGGTAAGCATTTAAGAAAGTGGATGTTTCCACATTGTGAAAAGCCAATAGTAACATTTCCTGTCAAAACGTTTTGCAATCAAGAGTCTTTAATTTTGTCTGAAATTTTATTTTATTTATTTATTCATTTGTCAATCATATATAACAGGTAAAAGTATAAACATAATTTGGATACATGAAAAGAGTAAGTAAAAAGGAATATTAGGACAAGGACGGTAGGCACGCAGGTGCACTTATGCATGCCCCTTACAGACCTCTTAGGAATGGGGTGAGGTCAACAGTAGACAGTTTAAGGTTAAAGTTTTGGGGGTTTGGGGAAGAAACTACAGAGTCTGGTAGTGCATTCCAGGCATTGACCACTCTGTTACTACAGTCATATTTTCTGCAATCGAGTTTGGAGCAGTTTACCTTGTTGAAATGGTATAGGGTTTCCTGCCTAAGCAGGATTTTGGACTAGAAAATCTCAAAAGTCTGTTCCAACTCTGTCTTCTGCTCTGCTCTGCTCTGCTCTGCTCTGCTCTGTTTTTTCTGAACCTCTCTGGAATGTACAATGACAGGTTAGTAAAGTTCATTAGCTGGAAACACAAATTTGAATTTCTTTGTCATTGAATAGATGCAAAGGTATGTAAATAATCCAAATTATGATAGAAGCTTCATTCATTCTTGATACCTTCTTGGCCTATGAACCTTAATTCCAAGTGCCTATTAATCAAGGCACATGTCATCAAGAAATGCTTATTGCAGAATTTTGAATGGTCATTTTTATCTTATTAATGTAGAATGCATTTATTTATCATATATCTATATATGTGTATATATATTTATGTATGTATATACTCACACACATACACACACAATAGCACTTTGACGTATGCTGTATACCGCTTCACAGGTTGTTTTTTTATTTGCATTTATATCCCGCCCTTCTCCGAAGACTCGGGGCGGCTTACACTATGTCAAGCAATAATCTTCATCCATTTGTATATTATATACAAAGTCAACTTATTGCCCCCAACAATCTAGGTCCTCATTTTACCTACCTTATAAAGGATGGAAGGCTGAGTCAACCTTGGGCCTGGTGGGATCTGAACCTGCAGTAATTGCAAGCAGCTGCTGTTAATAACAGACTGTTTTAGCAGTCTGAGCCACCAGTGCTTTACAGCCCTCTCTAAGCAGTTTAGAATAGAATTGAATACAATTGAATTTTTATTGGCCAAGTGTGATTGGATACCCAAGGAATTTGTCTTGGTGCATATGATCTCAGTGTACATAAAAGAAAAGATATCTTCATCAAGGTACAACATTTACAACACAAATGATGGTCAATATATCAATATAAATCATAAGGATTGCCAGCAACAAAGTTACAGTCATACAGTCATAAGTGGAAAGAGATTGGTGATGGGAACGATGAGAAGATTAATAGTAGTGCAGATTTAGTAAATAGTTTGACAGTGTTGAGGGAATTATTTGTTTAGCAGAGTGATGGCTTTCAGGGAAAAAACTGTTCTTGTGTCTAGTTGTTCTGGTGTGCAGTGCTCTATAGTGTCGTTTTGAGGGTAAGAGTTGAAACAGTTTATGTCCAGGATGTGAGAGATCTGTAAATATTTTCACGGCCCTCTTCTTGATTCATGCAGTATACAGGTCCTCAATGGAAGGCAGGTTGGTAGCAATTATTTTTTCTGCAGTTCTAATTATCCTCTGAAGTCTGTGCCTTTCTTGTTGGGTTGCAGAACCAAACCAGACAATTATAGAGGTGCAAATGACAGACTCAATAATTCCTCTGTAGAACTGAATCAGCAGCTCCTTGGGCAGTTTGAGCTTACTGAGTTGGCGCAGAAAGAACATTCTTTGTTGTCCTTTTTTGATGATGTTTTTGATGTTAGCTGACCATTTTAGAATTTACAGAATCAGCATATTGCCCCCAACAATCTCCTCATTTTACTGACCTGAGGTGGATAGAACGCTGAGTCAACATTGAGCCAGTCAGGATTGAACTGCTGAACTGCTGGCAGAAGGCAGTCAGCAGAAATAGCCTGCAGTACTGCATTCTAGCCACTGTGCCACCACGCCACAGGAGTTCATACTGGCGTGACTCTTAGAGAACACAATATTTTTTTTCTACTCTAACATCTCTATGTTGCCGATTGTTGTGTTTCCAAAATAGGCTAGGATTACTATTTGGAGGATAGCCCATCATTTATTTATGCTATTTGGGATCTAGAGGTGACACTATTAAAAAAACAGGAAAAGTACGATGGAGGAAATATAGTAGTTTGGGGAAGGATGATATAGTATTATTTTTTTAAATCTGTTGAATTTCAAATTGACAATCTTATATTTAAAAGACAAATATTATAATCATTGTGCTGTAACAACAAAGGGATATTATAAATTGACAGTACAATAAGAAAAGAATTGTTTTAAAGTCTGTTGTTATGTTTTTATGTATGTGCATTTTGATGCATTAATTATGTATATGGAATTTGACTTTGTGTACGTCTGTAAGAGTTATCCATAGTAAAGTTATAATTAATCATTGCTTTCCTGAACAGAAAGATGCGATGAAACAGCAACAAGAGATCACATTGTCCAATGGAGGACAACTGAAGGACATGGTAATTTGCAGTCCAAAATTGAATATCGTGGAGTATCTGGCCAAAACACCTCAATGAACATATGATTTTCTTAAAAGGGTGCAGAGTCAAAATAGCAGGAGTACAGGTCAGAAACAGCTTAAGAATACAGGATGGATGTACTGTTTCCTAAGATACTGTGGCAGCAATGCAAAGCATTCATTCTAGATGGAAAACTGTCATGTCCTCAGCTAATTTCCCTGCTGCTATGCCCTTCCAATTTTCTATTGCAAAAAAAGATCTATTTTTGGAAGCTTATCAAAAAGAGATCCACCCTAGAATTAAGGAAAACATTTTTGTCTGCAAGAACAATTAATCCCTGTAACAGTTTGATTCCAGAAATTGTGAGTGCTCTGTCACAATTGTCAATGGAAGCTTTTAGAAGATATCGGCCATCCATTTGTCCAGAATGGTATAGGGGCGTGGCACACAGAGCCCTTTCTGCTGGCTCACGTGCCGTCGCCCCAGGTCAGATCTCCATGGCAATTCTTTCAGGAGCTTCTGTTTCCCTGCAAACGATGAAACAGAAGCTCATGAAAGAAAAAGATCTTACATCTTGGCGCATTGCCAGTGGCCGGCCAGCTGGTCTTCAGGTCTCTGATGCGCATGTCTGCACATGCATCCTCGCATGCGCACAGACATACCTTTCAGTTTGGGCATGCGTGTGCGAACTGTTTGGGCACTTGGTGTCTAAAAGGTTCACCATCACTGGTATAGGGTCTTCTGCATAAACAGAGAATTGGACTAGAAGACCTCCATCATCCCTTCCCACACTGTTATTCTTTCATTCTATCAGAGGTGGGTTTCAGCAGGTTCTGACCAGTTCTGGAGAACCGGTAGCAGAAATTTTGAGTAGTTCAGAGAACCAGTATTGCCCCATTTATTCTCTGCCTCCCGAGTCCCAGCTGATCGGGAGGAAATGAGGATTTTGTAGTAGCCTTCCCCTGGAGTGGTGGTGGGAATGGAGATTTTACGGTATCCTTTTCCTGACATGCCCACCAAGCTATGCCCACCAAGCCACACCCATAGAACTGGTAGTAAACAAATTTGAAACCCACCACTGCATTCTATAATTCTGTAAAGCAGCTGGCAATCGTTTTCCTTCCTGAGGGTGGCTTTCCTCAGAGAGAGAGAGAGAAAGACTGTTTAAATGATACTGATATAAATGTGTGTGTGTGTGTGTACCGTATTTTTCTGAGTATAAGATGCACTGGAGTATAAGATGCACCTTAGTTTTTGGGGAGGAAAATAAGAAAAAAGCTGATTGGCAGGTGGATTGGCCTCCTGGAATACCCCCAATCAGCTGTTCCCAGAGGTGAATTTTAGCAACAGGTTCCTTGGTTGTGAGCTCTGTGCCTTGCTTTTTTTTTTTTTTTTTTTGCTTTTTTTCCTGCCTCTGAAACTCTGTTTCAGAAAAAACTTTTTTCTGCCTCTGAAAGCCTCCGAAACAGAGCTTCAGAAAAAAACAAACCTCTGAAGCTCTGTTTGGGGCTTTTTTCAGTCTCTGAAACCTCTGTTTGAGAAGCTGGGTGGGGCTACATTCAGAGTATAAGACACATCCAGATTTTCACCCTCTTTTGGGGGGAGAAAGGTGCGTCTTATACTCCAAAAATACAGTATATCTGTACAGAATCAAAGCCTCAAACTACACAATGACCAGGTTTAAAACAGATGTTCTTTTTTTGCATTTTCCTTCTTGTCTGCAATGAGCTCTGCCATGAATTCTGTGATAATGGGTCTTTATGAGTAGCCCAGAAGAAAGTGAAATGCAGCAGGAAACTGTATAGTGACACTTGAGATGCCAGAAGCAGGAAAATATGACTTCAACAGTGGAGGAGAAAAACAGGTCCAATAATCAGATTATCCATGGGTAGTAGGCGAGAACAAGGTGATATTGTCCATTCCGGCATTTCAAACAGGCAGCACAGATAAGAAGTTTGACCTATGTTTAATGTGCGTATTTCTATGTGATGCTCATGTTATGGAAGTATGAAATAACATTCTGGTTCTTAAGTTGCTTCAAAAAAACCTTTTGTGCTCAAGAGCAACCTTAGATTTTTCAACATATGAGTAGTATAAAAATTAATTAGCAAAGATGATTTAACATAATAACTATACAAGTGGGAAGGTAAAAGCTAAAACTGACTTTAGTCATGTTTCTTTTTTTGAAATAGCTCAAAGAGTTTAATATTAAGTTTGAGGTATATCTTACTGCTCAATGAGCAAAGAAGATAAAATCTATCCAAAATAGTTTATCATTAATCTATTAAACTATGAGCCACGGTGGCGCAGTGGTTAGAGTGCAGTACTGCAGGCTATTTCTGCTGACTGCCAGATGCCTGTAATTTGGCAGTTCAAATCTCACCAGGTGTCAGGGTTCTAAGTAATAATTCCATAACAAAAAACTCTGAGATGAGTAGATTCCTCAAATAATAGTTTTATTGGATATATCATATTGGCACAGTTCTGGTGAAAGCCGACTCTGAAGGTTCCCAGGGTTTTCACCTGATTAAAAATAGAAGTTTTTCCCCTTCCGCAATCAATCAGTCACATGGTCCAATCAGGGTGCCATCCAGTTGCCTGGTAACATCACTCCTGCTCTCTCTGACCAGGTGTGAGAATGTCCTTGGTTCCCAGGAGAAAGTATTTTGTTTTGGCTACAAAACCCCAGCTACCTCTATTCCCCTTATCCCTCAGCTCCGATGTGGCAACACTGAAGTTCAGAATAGCTTTGGCCAGGTCAATTTCAGACTTGACACCAGGCTCAAAGTTGACTCAGCCTTCCATCCTTCTGAGGTGGGTAAAATAAGGACCCAAATTGTTGGGGGCAATATGCTGACTCTGTAAACTGCTTAGAGTGGGCTGTAAAGCACTGTAAATTGGTATATAAGTCTAAGTGCTATTGCTATCATAGCTACTGTATGCCCTGAAATAGAAGTGAGGCTGGCAAACATTTTCCTTCCTCAAAGTTGAAAATAGTCAAGTTGAGCCCTGTTGCTACTTGTGCATCTGGTTCCGTTGACGGTAGTTATAAGTTGCCTTAGAGTTAATGTACAGGCAGGCAAAGTAACTGCTGGACTGCAAAGTAACTTGCTTACACTGCAAATTCTGTTCTGGACAAGTAGCATGCAAATAAATACACCTCAAAATACGGGGAAAAATGGAAATAAGTTTTTATTTTTTGTTTTTTGTTTTAAAGAGAGAAGAAGGGGAAAAAATTCTGGACATATTGGGAGAAATATCTCTTCTGATCATTCTAAAACATTGGCATTGACCCAGTGGAAATGGAAATGTTTGGTTCATTTCATGTTCCAGAAAAAAACACACTATAATGTACTTTGTTCCATTAAATCCACTTACACTGTTATTTTTTTAAAAAAATGTTTCATATATTCTCTGAATCCACCAAACTGAAAGAGAATAAAACTGTTGCAGAATTGCTGCAGGCTAATATTGAGCAGTGAGCTTAAATACTGTCCAGTTTATTTAGATGTTATACTTAACATCTTACTGGTATACAGTAATATTCCAGTTGATTTGTGCAATTTAGTGCCTGCCCTGTTATTTGGAAGTGGAATTTAAAAAAAACAGTGAAAATCTTCCATCCAACCAGCCTGTTGAGCATTGTAAGTTCTTTGTATAATTTATACTAAATTGGTGGACAAGATGCTGCAGGATAACATCTGAATTATGGAACAAGCTTGTTGAATCAAGCCTAGATCAGTTTTATCCTCCAGAATAACAAAGAGATGACCCACCCTTACACAAAACATAAATTTCAAACAGGCAGCATTTGATTCATTATCCAGAAACGGGTATGGGAAAAATTGTTTGCCTCTGACATCAACCTACATCTCCTTGCTCCAATTATGAAACTTTGCCAAAACAATCCAATGTGTGTTTGCTGGGACTCACAGGAACATCTTTAATTTAGCATGCTTATTTATTTGTTTCTATTACTGCACATAAATTCATTGGGGAAAGCTTTGTCAAGCAGGTTTTATCTCCATTCCGGATAATCCAATAGAGCTGTTTCAGTTCTTTGCGTGAAGACATTGCAATAACACATTTTAAGTAGGTTTCAGCTGCAGGGAGAGTGGACTAATCCTTTATCAATCAAGATAAAAACAAAGAGGTTGGGTTTCAATCAGGCTGGCATTTGAATACCGTTAGTCCTCAATTTGTGACCACAATTGAGCCCAAAATTTCTGTTGTTAAGGGAAGCATTTGTTAAGTGACTTGTCAACCCTGAAACTGACTTGACTGAAGCCATTTTGACCACTTCAGTGTTGACACACTGGAGCTGAGGGATAGGGAGGGGGGATTTGCAATAGAGGGGTTTCTGTAGCTAAAACAAAATACTTTTTCTTGGGAACCAAGGTCGGAGGAAGGCGGAGTCATGCTACCCAGTTGCCAAACCGCACTGTGATTGGACCATGTGACTGTTTTGAGAAAATAGAAATTTTTTTTACTTTTAATTAGAGGAAAACCGTGGGAGTATTCAGAGTTGGTTTTTATCAGATCTGTGCCAATATGATATTTCCAATAAAGCTATTCTTTGAGGAATCTACTGGCCTTGGAGTTTTTCTTTGAAGACGTTTCACTTCTCATCCAAGTCCAGAAAGTCCAGTTTCCTCTTTGAAAAAGCATCTTTGGGACAACTGTGACCTGGATGACTGAGACTTTCCACAGACATAATTAACAAATGTTTCTTTCCCCTTTACATCGTTTTATTGGTGGATCCCTTTGAATGCTCTTTTTTTCCCTATTAACTGAAAAATATATACAGACTTATTGTACAGACATATCCTTGACACTGTTCCATTTTAGATTGAGCAATATTATCCTAAAGATCTCAAAGAGTCCCCTCTAGATGAAACGGATGGCACAAAATCTAATATAAACAAACAAACGAATGAATGAATGAATGAATGAATAAATAAATAAATAAATAATAGTTATACCGTGTTTTTCCCAAAAATAAGATGTCCCCTGATAATAAGCCCAACTGGGCTTTTGAGCGTATGTGCTAAAATACGCCCTCCCCCGAAAATAAGCCCTCCCCAAAAATATTTCAACACATGCGGACCCAGTCCCTGCCATTTCCTCTGGTTAGGGTTAGGGAGACAGAACAGACAGAATCAGGTGCCCCGTCTTGCTCCATGTGTCCCAAAATAATAAGACCTCCCCAAAAATAAGGCCAAGCGCTTATTTCAGAGTTCAAAAAAATATAAGGCAGGGTCTTATTTTCAGGGAAACATGGTAGTTAGTTATAGTTATAGGATAAATAGTTATCCTAAGGATAGTTTTTTTGCTACGCAAAAGCAAAAGCAAATAAAAACAAACAACGCAATCAGGAATTTTATCCTAAAGATATTATATTCATTAAGAAATGGCTTAGAAATGTTTTAGAATAAACTGAACATTATACTATATTAGAAAAGTGCACCACTGGTTTCCAGTATTTTAGCATTCAATATTTATCTTTTTTTTTTTTTGCAGTATATCCTTCTTAGTGTAGGTGGGAAATGAAAACCCAGAAGGAAGAGGAGAGAGTGATCAAAAGAGAAAAAGGACAGCCAAGACTGTATACAAAGATGCGTGAGAAAAAAATCTTCAGTGAAAAATCTTCGTTTCAATACACACATAAACATGAAAAGAAAAGAAAGAAAAAGAAAGGGTGGAAGAAAGGGTTTTGTTTTGTTTTTTAAGAAAAATTAATTATGGGTTGCCTACAATTTTTAGCATGCCCAAGCCTCAAGCACGGCAGTGCGAACAATAAACAATGAACCAGTGGAATAGCTTGCCTTCAGAAATTGTGAGTTCTTGCCTTCAGAAATTGTCTCTGGAGGCATTTAAGAAGAGACTGGACAGTCACTTGTCTGGAATGGTATGGGGCCGTGATGGTGAACCTATGGCACATGTGCCAGAGGTGGAATGCAGCGCCCTCTCTGTAGGCAGACGAGCCGTTGCCCCAGTTCAGCTCCACCGCATACGCATGTGCACCTCCCACCAGCCAGCTGGTCTTCGGGTCTCTGCGGCGCATGCGTGGGGGTTGGGGTCCTACGGGGGTCCACACATAGGGGGCAGAGCCCACATGCACATGTTCAGGGTGCATGCAGGGGCCATGCGTGCATGTGCGGGGAGGTGAGGCATGTGGGGGGGCATGTGGGGGCGCATGCATTCACGGGTGCTTGCACAGGGGCCACATGTGCATTGCATTTTGAGGGTTTGCACACATGCACTTTGTGCACTCAATCCAGAAAAGGTTAGCCATCACTGGTATGGGGTCTCCTGCTTGAACAGGAGGCTTGGAGTAGAAGACCTCCAAGGTACCTTCCACTTCTGTTATTCTGCTATTCTTTTATTCTGTTCAGACTGTAGATATGGGGACAGTGAGTATTTGTGGTGGTTACAATGCTATAGTTTCACTCACCTGAGATTGTTTGTTGTGTAGTTTTGATACTCCATCCATTCTCATATAAGGTAAACACTCCCTTCTCCTTTGCTTCCATGCTCATCTAAATGGAAAGACTGCCTTGAGTTGAACTCAAGTCCTTGTATGGGAGCATCCGTGTAATGTTTTTCAAAGCAACATCAAATTGTTCTCCCAACTGTCTTTTTCAAATACAGATTCTAGCCTACAGGTGAACTTGACAGTCTAACAGCCTGCTATATCCAATCCCATTTTACTTTGGGAGATCAGACGGGCTTGAATAGATACTATTGCTAGTTGGCTGCACTTCAGGTATAACCATCACTCTTCCGTTTGACTTATCTTAGTCAGAGTTCAGGGTGAATTGTTTCTCTTTATTAACACTGCTAGAATTGGAATGGATCATGTTTTAGTCATATTCTTGGTAAAAAAAAAAAAGGAGGAAGAAATGGAAAAAAGAGAAATATTCTCTTTTATGATTCCCTTTTTATATTAGTTAGTCATGAGGAATACAGGTAGTATTTGACTCACAACTATTTGTTTACTGACCATTCAAAATGACACTGAAAAAAAGCGACTTATGACCATTTTCACACTTACGACTGTTGCAGCATCCCCATGATTATGTGATGAAAATTTGGATGTTGCAGTGTCCCAGGGTCATGTGATCCCCTTTTGGGGCCTTCTGACAAGCAAAATCAACAAGGAAGCCAAATTCACTTAACCGCCATGTTACTAACTTAACAACAGCAATGATTCATTTAAGAACTGTGGCAAGAAAAGTTGCACAGTGGAGCAAAATTCACTTAACAACTCTCTTGCTTAGTGTTAAGTTCGGGCAATGAAGAGGCAGGAGACGGTATGAGTGACAACAGCTCTTTAGTTTATTGTGGTCCCAGCAACAAACAACAGGCAAAACCCCTCTTTAAATACTGTTTTAGCTGGAGCTTCAACCAATCAGCAACGTGCTTGTTCCCGCCCAACCTTCCCTCCTAAAGTTCAAATACATTACACTTAGCAGCAGATATTTTTGACTCAATTGTGGTCATAAGTTGAAGACTACCTGTAGCTAATATGCCTGCAGTCATTGCAACTAAAGGTTAAAAAAAATGTCTAAAGGAGGCATTCTTGCTCTACTTTCTGCATTGGTTGTTCAGAGTGAGATTCTGAATATGAGAATTTATTTATAGCATGCCCTGGATAAAATGGAAATATATTAATTTCTCTCATTTGATATATGTGACCTATAAAAGAGGAGAAAATATAAGAAATTCGTTGAAGGAAACGTAATGATATTTCTTTTTTCCCGAGAATTTATTCTTTAAGCCAAAAAAAAAAAAATGGGCTGTGGAAGGAAAGTCTCCATTAATTCATTATATTGGAGAAGTTCACAATAGTTAAAATGTTTAATCAGTAATTACAGAGTCATTATCATAGTATTTTGACGTGGGCTTGCTGTAAATCCATCACAGCAAGAATAATAGGTTAATTTTGTGTTGACAACATAATCGCTAGCTTTATCAGCATGAGTCCTCATTTGTGTTTGTGTGTACATTACATCTCACTTATTTAAAAACAGATGCAAAAGCATATTATTAAGGCAAATTTATCCCCCCCCCCACTGAGTTAGCAAAACACGGAAGGTTTTTGTATTCATTTTGTATTTAACTGCAGCAATAAGTTTACATGATAACATAAATTAGTAACTGATTTTTTAAAAAAGCTTCATCAAAGTCAGTTTCAAACTATATAGCATGGGAAGATGAACATTTGTTTAGCAATTCTTGATGAATAAAATCAAAGATGGAGGCAAGGCAAATGGGGACAAAGACGTATGGCAAGATACAAGAGATGCTTAAAAAATTAAACATAGGCTCCCTGGTATGTTAGTATAACACAAGTGTGTTTGTTCTACCAAAAAGAAGTTTCAGAGAAACAAAACTTGCAGTGCATTGTAAACTATTTACTGTAAATAATAATATTTATTAAAAATTGAATACTATCACTCCCATAACTTAAACCAATATTTCATATTGCCCCTGAAAATAAAAGTTCTTCCAACTTCATAAATTATCTAAGAAGTATTTTAAAACCTCAGGAGATCAGATTCCGAATATATCTGGGAGGGAGAGAAGAAGAGGATGTCAATTCAAAAAGTAGAAGTTTCTAAGGAAAAGCTAAACAACTCTGATTGCATGATCAAGCAGAACAAACAGGAAAATGAATTGTAATCAAGTTATTCAAATAACTGAATGTTCCTGTAGGCAGTTCCAGTATTCACTGCTATGAAGTTCAGCATCAGCCACATGCACTGGTATAAATCAATAATATTGACATAATAGTCTAATGTTGGCCTTGTCTTAGAATTTCATTTGTTTTAAGACTCTGAAGATGGAGCTTGAGGAAATCTGTAAATCCCAAAGCTTTATCTTGATTTCATACCATTTTTAACTTCAGCTTCTTCTCTCATATTGATATAATTAAAAAAAAACTAACGATTGAGGTTTCAGGCATATTTTAAATACTATATAGCCACTGAAAATCAGGCTGGATGCTAATTCTTCACTCTTCACTTTTCTCTGAATTTTAAAGCAAAGTTTTATTCTGGACTCACGAGAATTTAAATATGCTTTTGCAATCGAATACAAATTATTGCAATTTAAGGGGAAGAATCATACAAAAGGACTTTCAGTTTCTAGTGTTTTATTTTTCTATCAGTAATCTGATATATGATTCTGAAAATTTTGCAGAAAAATATGCTGGTTTTGCTCCTATATTTCATAATATAATAAATGAGGAGATACCCCAAAGGTTCGGAAATGGAAGACTTTAAAAAAAAGCATAACTCTGATGTTTTATCAGAGGGGTCTCTAACAACTCTGGCTGCAGCCCACTACTGGCCCATGGCCTATTTAGAACTGTGTCACGCAAGAAGTGGGCCAGCATGCACACATGGTGCAACTGGAACAATCTGGAACTGAACACACTCATGGCATAGGGCCGGGTTACTTACGGGACCGTCTGCTGCCACCGAATGCCTCCCACCGGCCCGTGCGCTCTCACAGGGAGGGACTCCTCAGGGTGCCGTCGGCCAGGCAGTGCCGACTGGCGACGCCCAGGGGAAGGGCCTTTTCTGTGGGGGCTCCCACCCTCTGGAACGAGCTTCCCCCAGGACTTCGTCAACTTCCGGACCTTTGGACCTTCCGCCGCGAGCTTAAGACACATCTATTTATCTGCGCAGGACTGGACTAGATTTTTAAAATTTTAAATGTCTAAATTTTAGATTTGGTTTTAAATTGGGTTTTACTATTTATATTTCTATTTTAAATATTTGGCCTATATAATAAGTTTTTTAGATTAATGTTTTACTTTGTATATTTATGTGTTTTTATATGGCTGTACACCGCCCTGAGTCCCTAGGGAGATAGGGCGGTATAAAAGTATGAATAATAAATAAAATAAATAAATAAAACCCACCGGTCGTGCGGTTCAGTTCCCCTCTCCTTCCCCCCATTAGCCAGGCTGCCAAGCTGCAAAAGTGGTGACCACTGTTTTATCAGATGTAATCTGTCAATCCAAATAGTGGTCAGAAACAATAAAAAATCACACACACACAGTTAATTTATAGTGACCAGACGTCCCGCTTTTGGCGGGACAGTCCCGCTTTTGAATAATTTGTCCCGCGTCCCATGGCAATTCCAAAAAGTCCCGATTTTTTTTTTTTTTGGTTTCACTCCCATTCTGAAAATGGGAGGTGGCAACGCAAGAGGAGGAGGCAGAGAAGGGGGAGTGGTGGAGAAGGGGGCGCAAGAGGGAGGAGAGATGCCGCTTGACTTCACCTGAGAGGAAAAGAAGAGCCGAGAGGAGAGCCGAGGAGAGCCGAGCCTGCCTGGAAGAGCCGAGAGGAGAGCCGAGCCTGCCTGGAAGAGCAGAGAAGAAGCAGCCGCTCCTCCTCCTTCAGGCAGGTGGCAAGACTCAGCGCGCATGCGCAGCACCCCCACCCCCCTGGTCAATGGTGTCCCGCTTTGCCATCACTGAAATCTGGTCACTTTAAGTTAATTGGAAGGGGAGATTCATAAATATTGTGGGTCAAGTATCTTGAGATTTTCCTTGTAGGAGCCAAAACAATAAATCCATCATATTCATGCACTCCATTACTCCGTATTCTCATCCTATATCTTCTTATAAAAATGCAAACTAAAGTCAGTGTCTGTATATGAGACAATATACCATCTCCCTGTTTAATGTCTCTAAGGCTAGTAAGTGCTAGGAAATAACAGTGAGGGACAATATTTATTGCATATTTATCCTCTCTTTCCTCTGGAAGTACAAAGTGCCACACAGGGTAGCTTTTCCCTAATTTTAAACCCCAAAGCAACAACCTTATGAAGCGGATTGAGAACAACTGTCCCATGTTAGCCAGAGAGCTTAATAGTTGAATCGATGTTTTTCTACTGCAAGTGGGATATCTTAGCTGCTGCTATATATTGGTTTTCTATTTTCTCTGTGACTTATCCAGATTTCTCCTTAGCCTTGATGGAAACAATGATTTGGACTACACTGAATTTTGAGATGACACAAAGGAGAGGTGGCTTTTCCTTTTGTTTCTAATAGGCATAGGGAAAGAATATGCATGGACTAGGCTCTACTGGGACACAGTGGCTCAGTGGCTAAGATGCTGAGCTTGTCGATCAAAAGGTCAGCAGTTCAGCGGTTCGAATCCCTAGTGCCACATAACAGGATGAACTCCCATTACTTGTCCCAGCTTCTGCCAGCCTAGCATTTCAAATGCACGTAAAAAATGCAAGTAGAAAAAATAGGGACCACCTTTGGTGGGAAGGTAACAGTGTTCCGTGCGCCTTTGGTGTTTAGTCATGTTGGCCACATGACCACGGAGACATCTTTGGACAGCGCTGGCTCTTCGGCTTTGAAACTGCCCCCTAGAGTTAGGAACAACTAGCACAAATGTGTGAGGGGAACCTTTACCTTTACCTTTAGGCTTGCTGTGAAATAACTTTTTAACTGGAATATCAAAATACTATTTATTTATCCTAAGTATCAGTGCTTTTTCAAAGCAACCAATAGAAAGGCAATTTAACTGTCAAATGCACAGGTAAAATTTCTGAAAAGGAAAAGCATTTCTCATGGTTAAAGATACTGTAGGTATTGAAATCAGTTATAAGTCTTAGTCATCAGCTCTTAGACTGAAGAGAGGGAGAGAGAATGTAAGAAAGAGGCAAACAGATAATAAAAGTGGGAAAGAAGCATGAATATTTATGCATCCCCAAAAGTTATTTTCCTAAAATTGTAATTTATTTTAATTGGAAATTATCTTGAAATACATTCTGACAGGTACAATAAAAGCCATGTTCCCTTTAGCATCTGTAACTTTCCTAGTGGAAGAAATTATTTGGGTCATTTGTTGCAGAAGTGAAGTCACCTTGTGCGTTAGGTTGACTGCATTCTGTGAAAGACAATTTGTGATTTGAACAGTGGCTTGAAAGGAACATTGCCCTTTGGCAGATGGTGGCAGAACTGAAGATTTTAGCCATACAATGATCGGCTAGTTTGAGGAACAAATTGAGGCATAATACAACTTATTTGACCATTTATAAGTGCTGCAAGGGAATCAAAATATGTTTTTGGATAATTATAAAAAGCTATGTCATATAAATTAACTATTACACTCTATCGTAGTAAACAAATCATTTTCTGGATTTGGCCACAAAAAATTACTCAGCATTTTGTTTGCTCTAGATTTTGAAGATTAATGGGAGAAATTATTAAACTAAACCACTTCACCAGGAGTACTATAGTTATACAATGTCTTGTGCCTTAAATGTTTCACACTGGCCTGCATCATCTTAAAATTACGATTGTAAATTATAAACTGATGAAACAATAATTAAAAACAGAAAAAAGGGCCCTGCTGTGTAAACCAGCATCCTGCTTCCTTCCATAAGAAATATAATGACAATGGGTGGCCTTTCACTCATATTTTTTATCAACTGATATTGAGAAATTTCCCTGGTGCTGCTGAAGAAAAATTAATTCTTTTTCAAGTCCTTCGTGTTTCCTAGTAACCATAGAGACAGAAAACTGCACTTTAGTTGTCAATGGTACACATGTAATATATGTCCATCTTGATTAGTAAGAAATAATAGCATCTGCATTATGCAGCTGTTGGAAGCAATAGGAAAAACAAGTTGGTAGGCCTATGCAATTAATTGCATAGGTCTACCAACTTGTTTTTTCTATTGCTTCCAACAGCTGCATAATGCAGATGCTATTATGCCAAGTGGGCAAGATTTGGGTTTGTAGCATAAGGTTGTAAGTGGGAGACATTAAGCTATAATTATTATCTCTAACATTGTTATTATGCTGCTGCTACGTGTGTTAAATCTAATCTTTCTCATAAAAAGTTGGCAATGCCAAATCACCTATGTGGTTTAGTAGTTTGGCATCCAATCTGGCACATAATCTCTAACAGCAAAGGCAAGCCGATAGGGAGTGTGTCACTTTGTATTTTCACGCTGCTAAAATTGTGCCACATTTCTCTTATAGGACCTTATATCTTTGGTTTGTTCTTCTTTACATTTTAATCTCTGGGATCGCCGATGTTTCGTTCCTCCTTCCATTCAAGTTTTTTATTGTTTGTCAATTTCATGTTATTCCAAAGAATCCCAGATACAGAATTCCAATATATTAGACTCCTTGAGACAATCTGCTTTAATGGCTGAATTCATCACATTCTTTTAAATCAATTTAATGTCTAGTGAGCCTCCAGTGATCAGAATACTGGAAAATTACCTTTCTACACATCATAGAGAGTAATATAATACATGTTTCAACAAATTATGCAACATTTCCTTTTGTTCTTACGTTCTTTCTTTCATAAGCATGCATTCTCATCAGTAGTGGGTTTCAATTTCGATCGCTCGTGGGTGCGTGCACACTAACAAATGCACATGATGCTTCTGCACATGCACAGAGACATCCAGGCAGGTGGGTGGAGCCTCCTGCTGCCGCCGGTACCAGTTCACCTGAACCTGGGTGAATCGGTAGAAACCCACCATTGATTCTCATCCAGTTTACATAAATGTAATTGTAACTAATATGTGCAGTAATTTTGTACAATGAACTTTAAACATTCTTCCCCCATAATCAAAAATATTTCTCATAACTGTGAAGTACAGTGGTACCTCGGTACTCGGTATTCATTGGTTCAGGGAGGCACGCCGAACACTAAAAACTACAAGTGCCAAAGAAGCCATGTGATTTATCATATGACCCTTTGTTTTGGCTGGTAAGAACTTTCTGTCTGTTCTTTTTCCTATGTCAGTGACCTTCCCAGGATGGTCAACTTCTTGTCCACCCTCTGTGGCTATCCCCCTCTTTCTTTTGCAGCATGCTGAACACTAAAGAAACTTTGAGTACCAGGGCCACATTTTTGCATCTAAATGCATCGAGTATCAAATTTGATGAGTTTTGAAGTACTCAAATACCGAGTTCCACTTTAATTAATGCAGGAATTATGTCTGAAATATAAGCAGATCAGATAAATAGCAAGCTATAGCCAATCGGAAGCTGCAAAAAAGGAACTGCATCCACCATGTGCATAAGTGAATTATGGAATCTCTTTGTAGCAAGAAGCTCATAATCTGAGTGCCACATTGTTTGGGCTTTATGTTTGACACTGAATACAAGACATCCCACTTCTCAAAAATTAGTTATATCCATCTTTGATATCTCCCTAGTCAACATAATGTCACCAATATGAAGCTTGAAACAAAAAGAAAAAAGAAAACAAAAAAATAATAATAATAGTAGAACTGCCATATTATTCCTATGCTATCTTGAGTAAGCACTGAAACTTGTTTATAGGCAACCTCTTCCAAATTGTTTGAAAAAACATTCAGTTCATAAAACTGGGAAATATTGTCTTAATTGTAAAACATTTTAATAATGAGAGAGAAAAAAACAATTCATTGTGTCTTACTACAGCTCAATAATTTGTTCCTATTTTACAGACATGGAATTTCATTGCCAAAAACTGAACCCTTTGGCTAACCTTGTTTAAGGTTCAATACAAAGCAGGATTTGGCCTAGGTGTAAGAAAAGACTGGACAGCCACTTGTCTGGAATAGTGTAGGGTCTCCTGCTTGAACAGGGGTGGGACTTTGTATTGGTTACATTGGTCTATAAATATGGTTTATCTATTGGTTTATCTATTTATGACTGATTTGCCTGAATGCTAATTTCCAGTAATTCCCTAGTGGTTTTGGATTTAGCTTGGTCTACAATGCTCACAGTTTCTTAGTTGAGACTATAGTTGAGTCTGTCTATGCATTGTGATTTATGGCATTCTCAACCAACCTCTGACAAGCAAAGTCAATGGGGAAAGCCAGATTTGCTTAATTACAATATGATTCACTTAACAGATACGGTAAAAAAAAGGTTGTAAAATCAAGCACAACTGACTTAATAACCACCTTGTTTAGCAACCAAAATTCTTGTCATAAATGTGGTTGTAAGCCAAGGTCTACCAATAGCAATTATTTGAGACCTTAAGACGCTGAGCTTGTCGATCAGAAAGGTCGGCAGTTCAGTGGTTCGAATCCCTAGCTCTGCATAATGGAGTGAGCTCCCATTACTTGCCCCAGCTTCTGCCAACCTAGCAGTTCGAAAGCATATAAAAAATGTAAGTAGAAAAATAAGGACCATCTTGGTGGGAAGGTAACAGTGTTCCATGCACCTTTGGCATTTAGACATGCCAGCCACATGACCACTGAGATGTCTTCAGACAGCGCTGGCTCTTTGGCTTTGAAATGAAGATTAGCACCACCCCTTAGAGTCAGGAACGACTAACACATATGCGCGAGGGGAACCTTTACCTTTACCTTACCTATTCAAGGAAATCATAGAGAAGAGCTAAATTTCCATTCATAAAAAAAGAATCAAATTAAAGTCAAATTTGAGATGTCATATATTGCATCCTTCAGATGGCTTCGCAGCCTTGCTCTATAAAAAAACAGTTGGAAGATATCTTAATTTCAGAAGTAGTGACTTAGAAATTAATTCCAAGTTTGAAATTTAATTCCATAATCATAGACATACTATCTAAACTGATCCTTATGCCAAATAGAGATAAAGAACTGGTAGAATATTGTCCTATAGCTTTGTTCAATCAAGATTTGAAGGATTTGACAAACTTGTTTGGCATGACAAGTTCATTCATAGGGTATTATAAAAACTCTTACCAAGTGAGAGTTGATAAAGGCAGATGGATTTCAGATCCAAGTTGCTTCTTTTTGAATCAGGGGTGGGTTTCACTTACCTTTATCACCGGTTCACCCCGCGTGCTGTCCCGGCCTTCCGTGCATGCACTTTGCTCACTTGAGCATCTTTCATGCATGTGCCCACCCTAGAAAACATGCCTAAATAGTACAACTTGGAGATAGGGTGGGTGGGCAGGCCCACTGCGATAACCGCTAGTGGTTCATCTGAACCGGTGGTGGACAGTTCGGTGGATGTCAATGGACATGATAAAAGTTCCTTAACTATTCTTAGCTTAGATATTTTAAGGCCTTCAACCAACTGCAATGGCCCTACTTGATTGTACTGGTGGAACATCTTCAAGTAGGAACTGGAGTCATTCAATTCTTAAATAAATATAAAGTAAATCCCTTGAATCATATTTTAATTACAATTTAGTATAGACTCTTTCTTCTTAGTTTAGAAATAAAAGCTAAGCAAAGAGATTTACTTGACAAAATTTCAAGCAGTGGTGTTGGTTCTTTCAGATTCATCTAAAGGAGTTATCTCTAAATTATATTTATTTATTGTCCATCGTTATTGTTTTTTTTAATAAATAACCCTAGGTAGAAAACATTATTAATATTTCTTCTTCTTCCTATTTTCCCTAGAACAGCAGCCCTGTGAGGTGGGTTGGGTTGAAAGGGAATGAAGGCCCCCAAAGTCACCCAGCCAGTTTTCATTATCACAAAACAAACATATTATCACAAAACAAACAAACTTCTTGCCTGCAGAAGTTGTGAATGCTCCAACACTAGAAATTTTTAAGAAAATGTTGGATAGCCATTTGTCTGAAATGGTGTAGAGTTTCCTGCCTGGGCAGGGGGTTGGATTAGAAGACCTCCAAGGTCCCTTCCAACTCTGTTGTTATGTTACGTTATATACAGCAAACAGAACAAAGAAACCAAACCTCTAATGGCCTTGAAAATAGCCTGAGGAAAAGATTCCCAACAATAAATTAAGAATCAAGATTGGAATAAAATATGGAAATAGAAACCTGTTTCATCATTGTCAGTGCAGATTACATAAATATTTCTTAAACTATTCCCTAGATCCGTGATGGTGAATCTATGGCATGCATACCACAGGTGGCACGCATAGCCATATCAGTGGGCATGTGAGCTCAGCTCCGGTGAGCATGCATGCGCCAGTCAGCTGATTTTCGGGCTTTCTGGGCCCACCAGAAGTGGGTGGGACCAGAAGGCCTGCCCCCTCCGGCCTTCAGAGGACCTGGGTGGTGGTGGGGAAGGCCTATTTTTCTCTCTCACCTGGCTCCAGAGCCTCTGGAGGACAGCAATAAATGTCACTTCCTGTCCAACATGAAGTTAGTAAATGGGCCTTTCTGGCCTCCGGAAGGCCTCCAGGGGGATGGGGAAGGCCATTTTCGCCCTCTCCAGACTCATAGAGAGGCTCTGGAGCCCAGTGAGAGAGAAAAACAGGCCTACTGGGCCATCGTGTGCCAGGAGTGTGGGGGGAGGTCGCACTCGCATGTGCAAAGAATGCTGGCTGAGGAATTCTGGAAGTTGAAGTCCACAAGTCATAAAGTTGCCAAGGTTGGAGACCCCTGCCCTAGATGGTGTATGACTCCTCATACACTAACATGAAGAAACAAAGAAGTTCATCTTTTTGCTGGGAAGGTTAGGGGAAAAAAAGGGGGGGTTCTACTTGTGATGGTCATGTCTTTTCCTTCTGGTCTGGCATGTTTTTGGAGATTGATAAATTTATAAATCAAATAATTAACATGAGGTCACAATTTGCTTTCCTGAATACATTTTTTTTTAAAAAAAATACACAAATATCTACTCTGAAGAATTAATGGTGGCAATGTTGATTGCCACCAGAATGTCCATAACTAAACATTGGAAATATAAAATCATGGTTGGCACAGTGCCAGCAGAGAGGACTTGTTCTGCTTCCTTGACCTGAATTTTGGTCAAGCTGAAGTTAAAGCCTTCTCAACTCAGCCCAATTTTATATCTTATGTTAACCAGAGAACTATGATAGTTTTATGCCAGATGTTTATTAATTATTGATGCGTCGAAGGGCTCTGGAGGGATTACTAATATGTTTAATGAACTGTTTTTCTTGCCTGTCTTTTTAACCCTCATACGTATGTGTTGAATTTTATTGCATTGTTATAGCTACTGTAAGTTTTTTTTTTTTATTTGAATTTATATCCCACCCTTCTCCGAAGACTCAGGGCGGTTTACACTATGTCAAGCAATAGTTTTCATCTATTTGTATATTATATACAAAGTCAACTTTTATTGCCCCCAACAATCTGGGTCCTCATTTTACCTACCTTATAAAGGATGGAAGGCTGAGTCAACCTTGAAGGCCTGGGACTTGAACTTGCAGTAATTGCAAGCAGCTATGTTAATAACAGACAGACTTAGTCTCCTGAGCCACCAGAGCCACCTATTTTAAAGTAATTGTTGTTAGTTTCTAACATATACCAACGCCTGACTCTGTAAGTAAGTCATTCTTACTTGAATTAGTAAAGCTTCTATTGTGGATATATGATGCATTGTCAGTTTTAGCATATTCTCCAGTTTTAGTCTCCAAATTTGGTCTCACAGGCAAAGGCATCTTTTCCAACAATGTGCTGGATTGTTTTTTTCCCTTGCTGTGGCGAACATGTATCTTAGTACATTAACAGATAGATGATAATGTTAAGATGGGAATTGTGAATTAGAAAAGGAAATGTTCACAGTGAATAAAATGCAATTGTGCAATATCCATTAGTCTTTAGGGAACACTATTACACACCGGATAAAATCCTGTTTAAGTGTAGGCAATGTATTTCTTTAAAAATGTTTTGTGGAGTTCAGCAATTATCATAAATACTAAGCCAACACTGTGAATTATATTCACTGTATTTATTTTAAGACATGCATGGAGGATATGATCTATTTCTATAACCATTGTCAGACATTCAACTCTTCTGGAATCTAATCCAATCATATTTATAGATGTCATTCTGTAGTTGATCAGGCCAAATAGATAAATCTGAAATACCACAGGAGCTTTACGTTCTTGCTATACCTGCATAAAAGGCTGGCCTTGAAATAAGCATAGCAAATGTTATTTTAAATTGACCATAAAGACAAAGAAAATCCACATTTTTTTTTTACATCTCTGCAGATCTGAAAGTATCTACAGTAGCCAAACCCCATTAATGTGGAAAAACCACTCTGATGTAGTGGCTAAGATTGGGAGAGAAATGTACCCTTGTTCTAGGTCTGAAGACTTTGGGCTAGTCATTATTTCCCAGCTCAGCCTATAGGTAGTGATAGTCTACTGTGGATCAAAGAAAAAGTGGTCTTCATGGAATTTTAATGTTCCAGGGGTGGGTTCTACTTATATTTACTACTGGTTCGCATTGTGCCCGCATGTGCGTGCTCGCTCTGCTTGTGCGCGCATTCTTTTGCACATGCGCAGATCACTTTTGATGATGTTTGGGTCAGTGGGCGGAGTCTCCCAACAGTTTTACTACCAGTTCTATAGAACCGGTCCGAACCGGGGGCAACCCACCACTGATTTGTTCACTATCTTAAGTACTGTTATGAGATTCCATCAATCTGTAGTACCTCATTGTTCCCATCATAATGTCCATATTTAATCAATGAAGTTGAGCTTCTGAAGACACATAGAATTATACAATCATAGGGCTCAAATGGACCTTAGAGGATTTCTAGTCTCCTGCAGAGAGGCAGGAGATTTTATTGAATAGCTAGACAAATGGCTGTCCAATCTTTTCTTGAAGACTTCCAGTGATGGAGCACCTACAACTCTGGTAGACAAGCTATTCCATTGATTAATTGTTCTTAATGCCAGGAAATTTCTTCTTAGTTCCAGATAGGATCTTTCTTTAATGAGCTTCCACCATTACTTCTTGTCCTGCCCTCAGATGCTTTCGAGAATAAGTCAATCTCCTCTTCCCTATCACAGCCCCTCAAGTACTGGAAGACAACTATCATGTCACTCCTAATCCTTCTTTTTGTTATGCTAGATATACTGTATATAGTTCCTTTAACATGTCATCATACAGTTTAGCTTCCAACCTCTAATCATATTTATTGCTCTGCTCTGCGCTCTTTCTAAGACCTTCCATCCATTTTGTATCATGGTGACCAGAACTGGATGCAGTATTCAAAGTATAGTTTCACTAGCATGGGTATAAAACATAGAATAATAGAGTTTGAAGGGACCTTAGAGGTCTGCTAGTCCAACCCACTGCTTGAGCAAGAAACCCTATACCAGTGATGGCTAACCTTTTTGCCGTCACGTGCCAAAAGCAGGGAGAGCGTGGGGGGTTGCGCACGTGCCCACACCCATAATTCAATGCTCTCCCGCACTCCTGCGCATGCCCCTCCTTTTGGCATGCGATGGCAAAAAGGTTACCAGTGGGCCTGGTAGGCCCGTTTTTCTCCCTCCCCCACGCTCCAGAGGCTTTCTTGGAGCCTGGGGGCTGAAAACGCCTCCCTCCCCCGGAGGCCGGAAACTGCCTGTTTCCCAACTTCCAGTGGGCCCGGAAGGCCCGAAAATCAGCTGGCCGGTGTGCACATGTGTACTGGAGCTGAGCTAGGGCAACACTGACATGCCCATAGATATGGCTCCCCATGCCATAGGTTTGCCATCATGGCCTTATACCATTTCAGATGAATGGTTGTCCACTTTCTTTTTGAAAGCCTCCAGGGATGAAGCACCCACAAGCTCTGAAGGTATGAAGTGGAAGGTATATAATAGTTTAGAGCAGTGCATTGAAAAGTTTCTACCTGATGAAATAGTTTTGGAATCGACCATTGTTTGAATTAGATGCTGAAAATAGGTATCCTGAAAATAGGTATCCTGAAAATAGATATCCGCTGACCAATCCCAAACCTTTAGAAACTAATGATTATTATAATTGTATTCTATACTTTCTATACTAATTTTATTTATTAAATAAATAAAATGATAAAATGATAAATAAATAATTTGTAGCATCTGCAGTAATACTTGTGAGAAGAATCTCCCATTAAAAATAATACGGGACTTAAATGTGATAATTTTCCAGCACAAAAATATTATTGCACTCCAATTTTATTCTGTCATATTTACAATAATCAACCTAGAAAGAAAATTATAGTGCTTCTGCAACATACAAACCCTCAAATGAAGCTTGAAAAAATGAATCATAATCAGCTTCATATCTGCCAGCTTAGAAATGTTGAAAGTGAGAAAATAATCAGGATCTTTGAGGAACAGAAATACAGAAGTGCCCCACCCCATCTTCACACAAAGAGAAAGGAGGGAAGTGGGGGGGGAGGGAGGGAGGAAGGAAGGAAGGAAGGAAGAGTCTTCTGTATACTACTATGATTTGCAAAAGATATAACATACAGTATATGATCATATCCAGAATATAAGGCACATCAAGCAGTGTTGAATTCTTGACACTACCAGACAGAATTTGGTGTTAAATCTTGATTTTTATCTTTTGAAGACGAAGAATTGAATCCCAGAAAATATCCCAAGAACATCCATTTTCTTCTGCATTGAGATATAGTACAGTGTTCTTCTGACATTCGCTACAGATGATCCTAAGTTATTGTACATCTACTGAAATTTTAAACAATTTAGATATCCATTTTAGAAAAAAAATGGATGGAGAAGAAGGGAAAAAAGTATCAGCAGATATAGATAGCTTTTTACCTGATGATATCTTAATGCAGTTCAGATTACCTTATTAGGAATAAAAGTGTCACAATCCATGGAGTGTTTCACATCATTTTCCATTGAGGATCTGATATATATATGCTGCTTGTTCTCCACAGACTGTTGCAGAAAGAGTATATGAAATGATTGCAGCTATGAATCAAATTGCCAAAAATATTTTATAGATGGGAAACACCCCATGAGAAGCAAAGATGAAAGAAACACTGTTAAGTTTTGGACATAAATGTCATTCTTTATTGGTTCAAGTTTCTCAAAAGTTCAATATCTTTAACAGTCCAAAAATGGCGATGACTAAATACCTTTCAATGTAAGTACGTATGTTTTATGGATGGATAAAACAGTCCAAGGAATTCCTAATTGATGGATTTGTTTTTATCACAACGCACAAAACAAAGCAACACTATAGGCATATTTATTTTTATCATATATGGATGTTCACCTAAAGCAGGGGTCTGCAAACTTGGCTCTTTTAAGACTTATGGACTTTAACTCCCAGAGTTCCTCAGCCAGCTTGGACCTAAAGTAACACGATCCTGGAAGGTGTATAGAAAATACACAAATAAAAAAATATTCTACACATGAAGGTTTTCTTGTTAGCTATGATCAATATCTAACCTTTATGTATATGATCATGAAATTATTTATAAGTTCTGGTATGCTAAATTATTTCTTTTGCCCTTTTATTTCATAAGATTGTTATAAAAATGGTGATGTCCTTTGATTACATTAAAATTATCCAGTAATGTAAATCTTCCGAAAGTTCATTTCAGGAGCTTATATTTTTAATCTTTTTTATTGTCACTGAAAAATGTAGAGTTTGATTAAATGCAGTGAATGAATGCAAATTATTATTGGGAAAAAAAGACCCTTTTGCAGATTTTTTTTCTTGTGACCTTTAGGACAACGGTCACCAACTAGTGGTCCATGGACCACTGGTGGTCCGTGAGAAATTTTTGGTGGTCCCCAGAAAAATTATTAACATTTTTTATATTGCACTAAATCAGGGGTCCTGAAACTACGGCCTCTGAGACAGACACGTGCAATGAATGTTTGTGTTGTTGCAGAGAGTCTCCCACTTCAGGGTCTTCTTGTGTGGGTCAGAGGGGGCAGAAATTCCAACTTGGGGTCTGCTTCAGCCTTCTGGTGTTGGGCTTTGGCCGAAGGCTTGGGGGAAGAGCCCCTGGTGGCGAAGAGCCAGAGGGCCTCATTCCAGCGGGACTGCATCATGGCCTGGAACTGGCTGACCATCTCAGCCCACTGAGCCTCTAGGTGCTGGTACCTGGCCTTGCACTCCCGCAGGTCTTCTCTCTGTTTGGAAAGCCTATGCTTGAAGTCCTCAGTGAGGTGCTTCTGCTGAGCCTCCTTCTCGGTTAGATCCAATTTGAACTGAGCCAGCTGTTTTGCCAACTCTTTCTCATGTGGCTGCTTAACTCCAGCAACTGCTTCCTGCTGGGGCCCTAAAGAGCCCCGGCAGGCAGGCAAGGAGTAACGAGTAGAGGCTGGCAAGGCGCCCCTCAACGTGAGTGACATTGAGTTGGCCATGCCCACCCAATCACATGACCACCTTGCCACGCCCACCCAGCCGGTCATTAGACAGATCATATTAGTGGTCCACAGGATTTAAAATTTATGAATTTAGTGGTCCCTGAGGTCTGAAAGGTTGGTGACCCCTGCTTTAGGATACCATATTTTTTTAGGTGCAATGGGACAGGGAATAGATGCAGATTGATACCGTCAACAAGGTATTAATAACAGAATAACAGAGTTGGAAGGGACCTTCTGCTCGAGAAGGAGACCCTATATCATTACAGACAAATGGCTGGCTAGTCTCTTTTTAAAAGCCTCCAGTAATGGAGCACCCACAACTTCTGAAGGAAATTTGTTCCACTAGTTAATTGTTCTCACTGTTAGGAAATTTCTCCTTAGTTCTAGGTTGCCTCTCTCCTTGACTCGTTTCTATCTATTGCTTCTTGTCCTGCCTTCTGGTGCTTTGGAAAATAGGTCGACCCATTCTTCTTTGTGGCAGGCCCTCAAATATTGGAACATTACGATCATGTTAAAGACTGAATATTAAGTGTTATTCAAGTCTTCTACTTTTTTTTTGAATGAAAGTAACAATACAGAAATAAAATAAGAAAAGGAAAGCAATTAAGATTTTGCTCTATCTTTAAAGTGATGCACAGTTTGATTCTCAGTATCCAACACAGCTGGGAATAGATTTCTTAGAGATAGATGCCCTTGGAGAAGGGAGGCCATCTACTTCAAAGCAAGTTGGTTCAATCGTTCTAAAACCATTTTTTAAAATCCATCCAAGAGAAAAAGAAAGACAAATAGAAGAAACCTATGTCAGTTATTCGTTTGTCAGGAATATTTAAGTATACATTGATCGTTGGAATAAATTAAAGGTCAGATGAAAACTGGCCGTTATAATTCAATAACTGGGAGCAGATTTAAAAAGTTCAAGTGGGGTTATTCCCAGACCAACTTGCAAATTCCACGAGCTGGAAGATGAGACCTGTAGCATGCAAAGTAGACTCTACACAACTGAGTGTAACATGGTTTTCACAATATTACTTTATTCCATTTTCTTTCACCATATTGTCAGAGGGTATATCTGCATAAGAACTTTTTTTAATGGATTTATCAGTACTAATAATAAGCAGCTTGTTTTTTATTAGTGTTTTTTTAAAAAAAATCTTGTAATATGTCAATAATTCCTACCATTTATTAATAGAAGAGCGGAGACAGCCCCTATGTGAGTCATTGGAAAGACTGTAGATGACAGTGAATGATTCCTAATGTGGTTGTTGAACTCAAATACTGGATAAGTACATTTCAAATATTTCAAAGTATATTTATTTTGTAGGTTTGCCATTAAGGCTACAATGAGTGTAGTTTGGTGCTCCTTGGAGCAAAATGGGATTTTGAAAAATCTTCATTATTTTTTTTTTAAATAGTAGGTTTTATATTTGAACCTCAGAGAGCTCTGGTTCAAATTATCTAAAGGAAAGTTGGAAGTCACATTATTACCCAGGAATCTCATTTTGGTCTAATCCCAGCAGTTACTAGATATATTATCTTATACTTGGAAGTAATAATGCAGTAATAATAAACAAAAATAGTTGAAAATATCATACTTTCCAGACTTAGCTGCTCTGCCTAACTACAGAATTTTGCTATGACATTTTGATGAGGGAGAATAAAATATAAGCTTTATGTAAAACTAGGACAAAATGTACAAAATGTCTATGTAATGTCTGTCTCTCTGTGTGAAATAGATATCTATCTCTATCTCTATCTATCTATCTATCTATCTATCTATCTATCTATCTATCTATCTATCTATCTATCTATCTATCTATCTATCCATCCATCCATCTATCTATCTATCTACACACACACACATACATATCAGTGGTGGGTTGCTACCGGTTCTACCCAGATTGGTAAACTGGTAGCGGCGGCAGCAGGAAGTCCCCCCCCCACGCTGGACGCTTCTGTGCATGCGCAGAAGCTGTTGTGTCTTGTCCGCTCTCACAGCAGCCGGGGCCTTCTTATCTGCTCCCGAACACGGAGGAATGTATGCCTCCCGGCCCCAGTCCTGGCTCCATGCCCAGACGAGCTGAAGAGGAGGGGGCACCTCCCGGTCCCAGCCCTGGCTCCATGCCCAGGCAAATGGAGCAGCTAGACCCCTCCCCCTCCTCCACAGCATGTGAGCCTGAGGAAGGTTTATTTCCAACAGCTGCTGATTGGAGTGACCCTCGCATCAGGAGACTGGATAGGCGGAGGCAACAGAAGGAAGGGAGGGGCAGGCCTTAATGAGTGCTGAGTCATGGAGCCACACCCCATGGCCTATATAAAGGATCTGCTTTCTGGCAGTCTCTGAGTCAGGCAAAGTCGAACTTATCTTGCTGAAGTCACTTTCTGGTCTCCTGCCTGCTCTGAGGACTTTGCTAGGACTTTGGGCAGAGCTGCAGAGGCAAGCCTGATTCGGATTTCCTTGACCCGGCCGTCAGCGGAGGAGTGGGACACGACAGAAGCATTGCACATGCGCACACGCACATACTGGTATGTGTGTATTCAGTATAAAGTGACTGCCAACTGCTAATGGAAAAAAAAAACATCCTGTCAGAAATATTTTTCGGCATGTTTAAAATTCACCCCTGAAGATCTTTTTACTAAGATCCTTTCCTTCCTTCCTTCTTTTTTAATAACACAATGAGTTAAACCATTTGTCAAGTAGCTTCTGTTCTTTTGATTGTTATGTCTTGATCAAAAGCTATAATTCGTTACACCAAATTACATGAAGGTTTCATAGATCTCTCCGGATTTGTACAATAGGATTCAGACTTATTACCTGTCACCACAGGCGGGGAGCTATTTTGTTGTTCTTTCTCTTAACAACTCTTAAAGAAATAAAAGGGCTGCCTTTGAGATAAGCATGCTCAGGGAATAACATAATGTGCAAGTTAGGACATAAACGAGTTAGGATGGCATATCAAATAGCATGTTTAATATATTCTGACATTTCCAGATCCACATCATCCAACATCCACATCCTGCCAAATAACTCAACTTTGATAAGATGTGATTCCCCAGCCAACACTGCAACATATTTCCCCATTAACTGACATGCCTTAAGAGTGACATGCCCCAGTATACCTCAAGGGTATCTCTTTGTTATGAAGATAACACATATTTTGTCTTTATAGATAACAATGAAATGAGAGTATTTCAACATGGGCACTCTGAAGTGCAAAAATGGGTGTTTTTTCCCCCCCCTCCCAACAGATGTATCACAATAAAGGAGAACATTTGTAGCTCAGGGTTGAAATGGGGGGGTCCTTGTTGCTCTCTGAGCTTGACTGTTTTCCTGCAGGCATTTCATTACCCAAATTAGTGCTAATAAGGAATGGGGTTTGCGTTTATTTTTAATATTATCTCTCACATGCTTCATGTAACATGTAAGATGAGTTGACTCTACATGAAAAATGGATTTTCTGATAATATCCCAAATATAAAGAAGATTTCTTATGATTACACACACAGGTCCCATTTACTAGAGGAGAAGAGAAGAAAGACAAAATATAAACATTTAACATTTTAGGTATTATTCATTTGCCTTAAAAATTAGAAATAAACTATATTGCAAATGCTCAATGCACACATACTCTTTTATGACAATAGATAAATATCTGTGTTTGTTATTGCAGCTGTTAATGGTTTATTCAATCTTTTATTATTGTAAACTTATTTATTTAAAACATATTTTATATTCTTATTCCTAGCTTATTTTTTCGTGGAATTTCAGGGAGAATTGAAATGGCTTAGTTAAAATACATGAGTTACTATCTTACCATCACTTATTTTCAAGCTTGAGGGCAGATTTTATGTAAGAAGTGTTTGAAACTTTGTATTTTATTGAGTTTCTTACATACCACTTCAAAATAATCGGATAAACGCAGCCATCAAAAATATGTCAGCCTTCTGAGTATCTAAAACCATTTGTTATGTTATATCTGGTTGTTCTTAATTAATATTTCAGAGGAATGAACAAAGTCATGGACTTGTTCAAAATGGGTAAGATAGGTACTGAGATTTGCTGATCCTTACAAGATTAGAATATGGATTTTTCTCTCCTTTAGATCACATGACACCATCCAAAAAAAAAAAATAACTGACACATCTCACAAACGATAATGAGGCCTAGATTTATAATTGTTTGTTTTTCTTTTATCACCAGAAGGCCATAATTCTAAAGTTTGCTGACTAACTGCAAGCACAGCAGAGGTGAGAGAAATGTGGGAAGACACTTTAGTCCAGAATTTACACATCTACTGATATAATGTAGGTCAAAAGTGATATTGCAATTTGGTTCTCCAGTAAACAAGCTATAATAATCATTTAAGTTCAATGTTACAATGCCGCTTGAACAAAACCTGTGCAGGATCATTTGATTCAAAGTTATATACTTCAGGAAATAGCTTAGCCATATTTATTAGCCTTGGGGTTGGATTCTTTATATTCTAGAGTAGTCAGAAGATTTTGACATGAAAAAAAAAAGTTAAGGGAAACTATCTAAACACTATAAATCACTGGTGTCTTAGAAGGTGATCTTGCTACTCTTTTCATATGAGAGAAGGTTGTCCCACTCCTTCCTTAGATGCTGATCAGTCATTTCTGAATTTTCAAGACAATGTCCAATATTGGTGGGAAAAAAGGTGCTTTTTCAAGAGGCAACTTGACTTGTTTTTCTTTCGCTTCCCATCCAGACCTTTCGCTTCTCATTCAAGAAGCTTCTTCAGCTCTGACTGGATGGTGGGGAATGGAAGGTTTTATGTTCCTTGAACGTCCTTCCATTCCCCACCATCTAGTCAGAGCTGAAGAAGCTTCTTGGATGAGAAGCGAAACATCTTCAAAAGAAAAAAAAACCCGAAAAAGTCCAGTTGCCTCTTGAAAAAGCAGCTTTGGGACAACCATGACCTGGATGGCTGAGAATCTTGTAGACATTTTCTAAACATAGAAAAGAGGAAAGAATCTCAACCAGTTAGACAATGAGTTGTCATTTATGACATACTGCAGCTTCTACAATTTCATTAAATTATAGTCTAGCCACAGTTTGTTAATATATAAGATCCTTCAAGTTTGAATACTATGCTAAAGTAGAAATCATGGTTCAGTAAACCATAATATTGGCTTCACACAACATACTAATGTCAAATCAAAGATCCTCATGTGTGATTTCAGCTTCTATCCCTATTAATGTAATAGATAGTCCTCGACTTACTACAAGTAGGACAGAAACTTCCATCATGAAGTGATGTCTCATTAAGTGAGTCATACTCACTATTAGGTAGAATTTTTTTATTGGCTAAGTGTGATTGGACACACAAGGAATTTGTCTTGGTGCATATGCTCTCAGTGTACATAAAAGAAAAGATACCTTCATCAAGGTATTACTCTTTTTGCCATCATTGTTAAGTGAATCACTGAAGTTATTAAGCAAATCTGGCTTTTCCCATTGACTTCGTTTGTTGGAAGTTTCCTGGGGAGGTCACAATTTCCAATCACATGACCCACCCACCCCCGGATGCTACGGCTGTCCTAAACCGTTGGTTCTTTTCCAAGCACCCAAAATTTTGATCATGTGACCATTATAAATGCAAGGACTGGTTGAATTCACTTTTTTCAACATTGTCATAACTTCAAATAGTTGTTAAAAATGGTCATAAATCAAGGGCGATAATTAATGTAAGATTAAACTTGTCCCAGAGGTAACTCAAATCTTCACTTCATTTGACTCTTGTTCAACTCGTGCCCATATAGTTTTGATCATAAACTGTTTAGTTCATTCTTTGAATCATTCTCCAATTTTCCAGACAAGTGTGGAATAAACTAGCAGACAGAGCTAATAGACATTGAACAGGGATGTTAGCCATCCATGGTCAAATCCCCATTCAGTTATCATGTAAACAGTTTTTGAGAACCAAGCAATTTATACTTAGCCTAATGTACCTCGAAGGACTGTTGCAAAGAAAATTGGGACAACTTATTAGCATGGAAGCCAATTAAATCTTGAAAAGAAGGGCAGGATACAAACATAGTAAATGTTAGTAAAGTTAAATGGATGTGCCATGCATGTTTATTTTATTTCTATATCCCAGTGTTTTTAAAAGCTATGGAATCCAACTGGCTTGTCACACGGAATTTCAGTTTCAGGATAGATTAAGTTGTTGCAGCAGAAAACACATTTGATGCAGGAAGAATTTGTGTAAATAAACAATGTGAACCAGAAAAAGCATATTAATAATTGTGGAATGCTGCCAAAAATTTAACATATTTTAAATTGTATAGAGAGAAATGGGAAAGTATGGTATGCTCCCAAGACATTTAATAATAAGAGGAGGTGAACAGCTGAATAATTTTAAAAATGCATAAATAGGCCAAAGATTTTATTTTAATTGCAAACAACACTTGACCTTGAAAACAAGGACAGAGGAAGAACAATGGTAGTTCAAATTGAAATATTTGACAGTTCATCATTTTTTTCCCACAATGACTAACCAGCTGAGTCTAGGGTGCTCATAAATTTCTCCAATTTGGTGCCCTCCAGATGTGCCACAAAATAATGGCCCATGTACCCCAGTCAACATCGTTTTGCCTCTGCTGCCTATAGTCCAACATAATTGGATGGACCCAGTTCAGGAAAGCTTTGTGGGGCCAATAAAACTTCTCTATTCATTTTGTTCCCAGCAACTTGCATTGAAAAGAATGCCATAAACATTGATGGTTGTGTCCTTTAATAATTTGTCCAATCTCCTTTCACTATCATCCAAATTATTGGTGATCAGTATAGTTATTTCTGGTACTAAATTTTGTGCTGTGTCTTAGTAGGCTGAGAAGGTGTTTACCTACCCACAATGAACTCATTTTTTATCAATTAGTTTACTCTTCTGATTATGAAAACACAAACAGACATATATATATTGCATGTTATATAACTACTTATGTAAGGTTTCCAGGAAAAAATACTTACAATTTTTAAACTGCATGTAGAATTTATCTATCCATCCATCCATCCATCCATCTCTCTCTCTCTCTCTCTCTCTCTCTCTCTCTCTCTCTCTCTCTCTCTCTCTCTCTCTCCCTCCCTCCCTCTCTCCCTCTCTATCTCTTTATCTATCTATTTATCTATCTATCTATCATCTATCTATCTATCTATCTATCTATCTATCTATCTATCTAATGTATCTATTCTATTTATCTCAGGGAAGTAGGAAAGAAGTTGAGGATTTCATACAGTGTTTACTAATCCCGGCATAGTATTTATTAGTCCCGTTTAGGTTTATTTATTCATTTAATTTGTATCCCACCTTTAATTCAAGGCAAAGAAATATCCAATATACCTTCCTCCTCTTATTTTTCCCACAGCAACACTGTGAGGTGGGTTAGGTGGAGAGAGAGTGACTGGCCCAAAGTCATCCAGCTAGCTTTCATGGCTAAGGCAGCACTTGAATCATAGTGTGATTCCTGCTTTCTAGCCTGGTGCCTTAACCACTAGAGCAAACTATTTCCTGTAATCTTCGAATAACCAATGGAATAGCAGTGGTGTGCTGCAGCACTCGAGATTTTCAATAATAGTCTGGAGAATCATTTGATTGAGATAGTATCAGGTTGCCTGCCTTGAGCAGGGAGTTGGATTAGATGACATCCGAAATCTCTTCCAGCCATATGATCCTATGTTTTAAGCAAAATACAGTATACAAATTTAACCCCCAATTAAAGATAGATGGGGGGGGGAGGGAGAGAGGAGAGAGTGGGGGGAGATAGATAGATAGATGATAGATAGATAGATGATAGATAGATAGATAGATAGATAGATAGATAGATAGATAGATAGATAGATAGATAGATAGATGCCTTCTTAGTGCCTTTACTGCATTGTATACACAGATATCCAACCCACTCTGGGTACATATTTGCATGTTTATCCAGGGGTACAAACAATATTAGTCAGATGATTCTTTTAATGTATACAATAAGGACCACTAGTAGCACATGGTGCAGAGATGTTTCAATAATTGATTAAGACTTTTGGGTTTTTGATGTGGCTTTTGGAAACCATTCTCAAGTGCCTAATTATCCCCATACCTTTGACTTATCTGTATTCATTTTGAAATTGGAGGGCATGGCATGTGCACAGGGCTACCGAGGTAGAATTTTAAATTTTATAAAAAAGATCTTCTTGTGAGTGTGTCCAGTCACAAAATATATAATCCAGTTTTAAATTGAAAAATTAACTATAGGACACATTCAGAGGTGGGATTCAGACGGTTCTCTCTGGTTCAGGCGAACCGGTAGTGGAAATTGCAGTAAGCCCCGCCCATCTGTCTGGGCGTAATGACATCCTATTTTGCCACATTTTCAAGACCAGGCACATGCGTGGAAGGTGCGCATGAGAGCAAAGCATTTGCGAACTGGTAAAGAAGGTAAGTGAATCCCACCTCTGGATACATTGTGTCACTGCTATCCATTAGGATTGCATCCTTCCCAAAAGTTTAAGTTTATTAATAAGACTATAGCTAGAAACAATACATTTGAATCACAATTTCCCCTTTAAGGCATATGGGGGGGAGGGGGCTAGATAACTATTTTTTCCCATACTTTCCCATGGAATATTGTGCTCTAATGCTTGGCCATGAGCATTTATGAAAGTGTCTTTTTAAAGTAGCAAAATCTTTGGTTGCTTCTTTTACCTCTGTGATGGGAAACATGAATTAAATTATTCTCCAGACCCCGAAGTGATGGGAAGATAGATAGATCAAATATGCTTCAGTCATAACTGAAAATCGGAGATTCCAGTTCGTTAGAAAGGGGCGATACTGTAAAGAAAAGAAAATCACATATTTATATGAATCTTTTTTTTTTAAAAGGACTAAATCGCTGTAGGCCAAAAAAGTTAATATAAGCCAGAATTCTGGCTCATTATGCTTGCCTGAAGAATCCTTGTTTCAAAGAACGGTGAGAATGCAATAACCTGGACATTGCCTTTATTCTTGAAGTCTCCCAGAGTCTGATAGTCTGAAAACAGAGGCAGAGTTCATGAGGTTGATCAGGGGCTGTTTCGGTCCCACGGCAATATAAGGGGGCTTGAGTTTGTCTTCTGTGGGATCACCATACAGAGCAACAGGATACTACGTGAATGAAGTCTTAGAACTGAAGCCATTCAGTAATTGATCTAATCACAATGTTTTCAACATGTTTTCTTCAAAATATAGCGCTTGCTATTGTCAGCAAAACTGCTTCTCTTCTAAATGTCCCTGGGAAAGTAGGAGGGGTACGGGTTAATTATTCCTGGCAGAGAGGGTTTCTTTTCTTTTCGGACAATATGCAAGGAATAGCCTTAGAGAATTTGGAAGATATGGCACAAGAATATTTCCTGAGTCTTACTTGTCAAACCAGAACTGTAGAATCAGATAGATGAAAGAGTTCTTACTTACAGTTGGCTATTTTGTCAACTGTTGATAACAATAATTATAAGGAAGAAGAAAAAGAAAACTTTGTTCTGCTTATATGCCTCAGAATTTTATCTTTATATAATTATTCAAAAAAATAGCTGCAGCCCTCCCGAGCTCTGTTTTCACTGGCAGAGGTTTGCAGGAGGCTGTCACAGCCAAAAATGGAGCTCAGGAGCCCATTTTCACCCACAGAGGCACCATGGGCTGATCCTTGGCTGTTTCCAGGGCAGCCCTGCGGGCCAGATTTGAGCACCCCATGGGCTGGATCTGGCCCCCGGGCAGTGGTGGGATTCAAGTAATTCAACAACCGGTTCTCTGCCCTAATGATTTCTTCCAATGACCAATTTGCCAAACTGCTCAGAAGGTTAACAACCGGTTCTCCCGAAGTGGTGTGAACTGGCTGAATCCCACCACTGCCCCCGGGCCTTGAGTTTGACACCCCTGTGCTAAGACTTTAAGGAATGCTAGCTTAATATCACATAACAAAGATGAGACTAATTCCATAAAATATTATTTTTCATCTTTTGATCTATCCTTGAATATGTAAAAAGTATGTTTTGACCCATGTAGATTAGAAAAGTAATATTCTGATGTATACGTTACAAGTTCACTCTGTGTATGTATGGATTTGGCTGAATATCAAGGTTGTAAATAAGATGCTTGAAAAAGAAAATAGAGTCACAGATATCCAAGTTGTTGAATTCAGTCAAAGCATGAAGAATTTTGAATTTATTGGGGTTGAGCAGCACCTAAAATAGCTTTAATCTGATGGAAAAACTCTAGTACACCTGAGTAGAAACTGTGTTTTTACTTTCTACATATCAACACATTTTCTACTGATAACCTGGGAAATTTGATACACATGTACCCATGTGGTCTACCCTTAATTTGTTGTAAGACTGAAGACCATTTATATATTACAATTATCCTAATTATAGAAACCAATGCAATGCAAGTCTTTTTTTAATCTACTTATATGAATATATGTGATTTTTAATAATCTTTGCAATAACCTGGCCTTGGTCAACCTCGCTTAAATTGGGCAACTAAGTAAGCTGTAGGCTAGATTGAAGTTGAAAAATATTATATAAGAAAGCAATGCAAACTTTCTCCGTTCTATTGCCAAAAGCACTGCATGGATGTGTTATTTCTTAATTCCAAGAAGGATTTTTCTTCACTGAGAATGAAGAATCATTTAGATATGTATGACCTGGGATGATCTCATTGCAGCCACCAAAGAAGCAGTTAGATGGTTAACTTCCTTAGATATTGAATTATAACATCTATCCTATTATGATTCTATGATGCCATCAGAGGTGGATTTCAGCAGGTTTTGACCAGTTCTAAAGAACTGGTAGTGAAAATTTTGAGTAGTTTGGAGAACCGGTAGTAAAAATTCTGACTGGCCCTGCCCCCATCTATTCTCTGCCTCCCAAATCCCAGTTGATCAGAAGGAAATGGGGATTTTGCAGTAACCTTCCCCTGGATTGGAGAAGGAATGGAGATTTTACAGTAATGTAATGTTGGAGTGGGGTGGGAATGGAGATTTTACAGTATCCTTCCCCTGCCACGCCCACCAAATCACGCCCATCAAGCCATACCATGCCCACCAAGCCACGCCCACAGAACCGATAGTAAAAAAAATTGAAACTCACCACTGGATGCCATATTATGGTGATTTATGTGTGTGTGTATGGATTTGTGTGTTTATGAATATGTATATGTACATATATGTGTATGTATATTAACAGAATAATATAATAACTGAGTCGGAGAGGACCTTGGTGGTCTTCTAGTCCAACTTCCCAGGCAGGAAGCCCTATACCATTTCAGACAAATGGCTGTCCAATCTCTTCTTAAAAACTTCCAGTGCTGGAGCATTCGCAACTTCTGGAGGCAAGTTTTTCCACTGGTTAATTGTTCTAACTGTCAGGAAATTTCTTCTTAGTTCTAGGTTACTTCTCTCCTTGATTAGTTTCCATCCATTGCTTCTTTTTCCTGCCTTCTGGTGCTTTGGAAAATACTGTATTTTTCTGAGTATAAGATACACCTTTCCCCCCCTAAAAGGGGGTGAAAATTTGGGTGCATCTTATACACTGAATGTAGACCTGCCCACCCACTGGCCCCCACCCTTTGGCCTCTGCCTCCCAGCAGTTTACCTCCTTGCAGCAAGCAGCAAGAAGAAACAGCCCATTTCAGCTTCAGCACAGCCTAATTAGCACAAGTTGATTGTCGGTTGGATCAGCCTCCCGACTCTCAGCTGTTTCAGGCTGCAGGGATTGCCATGGCCTATTGCTGCCTGGGCCTCTGCTGCTTGCTGCAAGGAGGTAAATTCCTGGGAGCAGATTTTTTTTTCTTGTGCTAATCAAGCTATGCTGAAAACAAAAATTAAAGTAAAGCAGGCTATTTGCTATTTGCTGCAATGAGGCAAAATTGCTGGGAGGCAGAGGCAGATTTCTTTTTCTTCTTTTCCTCACCAAAAAAGGTAGGTGCATCTTATAGTCCAGAGCATCTTATACTCCAAAAAATACGGTAAGTTGTGCAGCTCCTTCTTTGTGGCAGTCCCTCAAATATTGGAACAGTGTTATCTTGTCACCTCTAGTTCTTCTTTTCATTAAACTAGACCCAGCAACCTGTTGTGACCCAGATTCAAGTAGGTAGCAACAAACACAGTCTGTGATAAGATAAACTTTATTCGAACAGCTGGGAATTACTCCATTCCCAGCGCTGAGTAACTCAAAATAAAACAAAGGCCTTACAAACACACATTTTTCGGTTATCACGAACCTGAGTCCAATTAAGCAAACTGCCAAGGCCCTTCCTGATAAGTGTCCAGAAGTCAGAGCAGAGAACGGAGCAAAGAACGCAGATGCAACGTTGTTTTCCGGCCAACTGAAATACCGGTGCTGGTCTTCTTTTAAGCCTTATGGGAGGAGCCAATTATCTCTTGGCCTTACTTCCGAGTTGTCCTCTCTGCTTGAGTTGCCCTTCCCTTTTGGCAGCTCTTCTCATGCGAGCATTAGGAACAGGCTCCTCCAGTTTCTCTTCCTCACTAATCTCAGACTCTGGAGGCTCTAGACTCTGCATCGCAGCCTCATCGCTGACCTATTCCGTTGCCAGCTCTGTAGGCTGCTGATGGACCACAACACAACCATTCTTTATATCTTTTTACCTCCAGTCCCCTAATCATCTTTGTTCCTCTTCTCTACACTCTTTTTAAACTTTCAACATCTTCTTTACATCGTGGTGACCAAAACTGGATGCAGTATTCCAAGCGTGGCCTTACCAAGGCATTATGAAGTGATATTAACACTTCATGTGATCTTGATTCTATCCCTCTGTTTATGCAGCCTAGGACTGTGTTGGCTTTTTTGGCAGCTGTTGCAGACAGCTGGCTCATATTTCAATGATTGTCCACTAGGACTCCAAGATCCCTCTCACAACTACTACCATTGATGTTGTACTTAAATTTATATTTGTGTTTGTATGTATAATGAGTTTTATTAGTGTTGTACATCAATGATATGCTGTACACCTTTGTAACTGCCATTTGTTAAATAAATAAATAAATAAATAAATAAATAAATAAATAAATAAATAAATAAATAAATAAAGCTATGTATGCTAGCTTTTAAAATATTCGTTTGAAGGCCTCTTGCTATCATATACAGGTAATCCTTGATTTACAACCACAAATGAGCCCAAAATTTATCTTGCTAAACAAGACAGTTGTTAAGTGAATTTTGCCCCATTTTACAACCATTCTTGCCACAGTTGGTAAGTGAATCACTGCAGTTGTTAAGTTAGTCACATACCTGTTAAATGAATCTGGCTTCCCCACTGACTTTGTCACAAGTTCACAAAAGTTAATCACATGATCCTGGGATATTGCAACTGTCATAAATATATGCCACTAGCCAAGCATCCAAATGTTGATCATGTGACCACCTTTTTCAGTGCCATTGTAATTTTGAATGGCCACTAAATGAATGCTTGTACATTGAGGGCTACCTGTATTGCAATCTCAGAATAAATTTAGAACTGATTTGCACAAACTGGAAAAAAAAATAGCAATTACACTATAATTTATTTATTTGACGAGGCAGTTGAGAGTTCAGGATTTACAACATAGGGTGCTAATCCTTCTTTTTGTACACATTTGCTTCTTTGGTGTAGATAGGAAGGGTGGGTTTTTTATTATTTATTTCTGGAGTTTCTTTTTTAAGGTAGGGAATCATAGTGTCAGGGTTCCAAGTAATAAATCCATTTCAAGCAACACTCCAAGGCAATTAGATTCCTCAAAGAATAGTTTTATTGGAAATACCATATGGGCACATATCTGGTGAAAACCGACTCTGAAAAGTGCCGTGTTTTTCACCTAATTTAAAGTAAAAGTTTTTCTCTCAACCGCAAACAATCAGTCACATGGTCCAATCAAGGTGCTGTCTGATGGTCTGGGGACATCACTCCTCCTTCCTCCAACCAGGTGTGAGAACGTCCTTGGTTCCCAAGAGAAAGTATTTTATTTTGACTACACAACCCCATCTCTCTCTAATCCCCCCTCCCTTATCCCACAGCTCTAGTGTGGCAGCACTGAAGCTCCAAGATGGCTTTGGTCAGGTCAGCTTCAGGATGACAAATAGCAAAATTCAATGACAAAACAAGCACCTTTCCCCAAATGCAGTTGTGTTCATGAAATTTCAGGAGTCAAGATCGGTTCAAAGAGTAATTTTCTTATATTACGTATCCATATATGTAAACTCTCTATATATGAAACTTCCCCATTTCATCCTCTCCAAAATCATATTGCTTTTAGCTGGAAGAACCCAAAACATCTACTCTCCAAAGAACAAATTTTGGCTCTGCCCACTCTAGTAGTATCATGGCTTATCCATTCATATCCCTTTGGTAAAATGAATGCAGCTTTTAACCATATTATCTTTTTTTATCCCTACTATAACAGAAGTGCGATGTTTGAACTCTGTATATGGACATGGTTATTTTATTGTCTAGTTTTTATATCTGTGTGTGCTATTTGTTTGACAGATGAATAAAGTTCTTAATGCAGTTCAATAGTTTTGTAAAATAACGAGTCAAGAAAAATACTGCTCCTCTTAGGTATATAATACTGCTTATTGAGGAACATAAAATATACCAAATATAGCCAATCAGCACAAAGAGCAATTTTGCATTACCTTTACTAAGTTCCTGTTGGCTAAGAGTGGTTCTCTTCTTTTATTAATGTTACCTAATTTGGCTTTAACTGCCTTCATTTCCTACTAAAAGACTTTAAATTATCTCCATGTTTATAAATAGAAAGACAGCCTACCTGATTTTGCCCCTGGTTTCTACCAACTAAAAGATCTGCGTATCTCACTTAGCATAGAAGCAATTTTGTTTCAACAATTAGAAATCACATATCAGAAATAGAAGACTTCTTCAGATGTTTTAAAAAAATTTCCCAGGGCAGCCTTAAACATGTTTTTTTTAGGTGATAAAATCAAATTTGTTTATCATTGGTCACCCTTCCTTTCCAGTGCCAGTTCAAGTGTGTATAGCAGGGGTGTCGAACACATGGCGTTATGGCATCGTCACATGGCATGACGTATTAGGACTTCCCCCCCCTTTGCTAAAACAGGCGTGGGCGTGGCCAGCACGTGACGCATCCGGCCATTGGGCTACGAGTTTGACAACCCTGGTATATAGCATACCTAGGCTACATTGATTGAGGGTGCCACCTCCCACTGATGTCAATATTTGCATTTTTAGGATGATTTGGAAGAAGCATTGGCATTGGTGGACTCTAAGCTTTTGAACCTAGGCCCACTGCTTATTTGTCCTTAGCCTAAAGCCTGCTCTGCTTTTCACATTCTATTATTGGTTTTCAGTCAACTTTCTTGATAAGTAATTCTTGCAACTAAGGTGTTTGCAACTATTTTGTAAAACATTAGCAATCTTAATAAAGGTATTGATCAGTTCAGAGATTGCCCTCAAGACCACAGCAAGGAGGGGAAAAGTAAATTATTAGTTCTCTCAAAATTAGCACCAAGTGTGGCCTCTCTCTTTCTCTTTCTCTTTCTCTTTCTCTTTCTCTCCCTCTCCCTCTCTTTTCACCTACCCTCCTAAACATCCATGCATGGGAAGGGCTACAAATAATACCCTACAAACATGTAGGTTGGTACAGTACAATACTTGAAGTAAGTGTTGTACTTAACATAACATAACATAACAACAGAGTTGGAAGGGACCTTGGAGGCCTTCTAGTCCAACCCCCTGCCTAGGCAGGAACCCTACACCATCTCAGTCAGATGGTTATCCAACATTTTCTTAAAAATTTCCAGTGTTGGAGCATTCACAACTTCTGCAGGCAAGTCGTTCCACTTATTAATTGTTCTAACTGTCAGGAAATTTCTCCTTAGTTCTAAGTTGCTTCTTTCTTTGATCAGTTTCCACCCATTGCTTCTTGTTCTACCCTCAGGTGCTTTGGAGAACAGCCCGACTCCCTCTTCTTTGTGGCAACCCCTGAGATATTGGAACACAGCTATCATGTCTCCCCTAGTCCTTCTTTTTATTAAACTAGACATACCCAGTTCCTGCAACCGTTCTTCATATGTTTTAGCCTCCAGTCCTCTAATCATCTTTGTTGCTCTTCTCTGCACTCTTTCTAGAGTCTCAACATCTTTTTTACATCGTGGCGACCAAAACTGGATGCAATATTCCAAGTGTGGCCTTACCAAGGCATTATAAAGTGGCACTAACGCTTCACGTGATCTTGATTTTATCCCTCTTTTATGCAGCCCAGAACTGTGTTGGCTTTTTTAGCAGCTGCTGCACACTACTGGCTCATATCTAAATGGTTATCCACTAGGACTCCAAGATCCCTCTCACAGGTACTACTATTGAGCAAGGTACCACATATACGGTACCGGTGCATTTTGGTTTTTTTGCCTAAATGTAGAATCTTACTTTTTTCACTGTTGAATGTCATTTTGTTAGATAGCGCCCAATGTTCAAGTTTGTCAAGATCTTTCTGTAATTTGAGCCTATCTTCTGGAGTGTTGGCTATTCCTGCCAGCTTGGTGTCATCTGCAAATTTGATGAGTTCCCCATCTATCCCCTCGTCCAAGTCATTGATGAAGATGTTTTTTATTATTATTATTATTATTTGCATTTATATCCCGCTCTTCTCCGGAGACTCAGGGCGGCTAACACTATGTTAGCAATAGTCTTCATTCTATTTGTATATTTATATACAAAGTCAACTTATTGCCGGGCCTAAAACAGAGCCTTGGGGTACTCCACTGCATACTTCCCTCCATGTGGATGTAGTTCCGTTGAGGACTACACGTTGAGTGCGGTTGGTCAGCCAGTTACGAATCCATCTGGTGGTGGTGCTGTCTAACCCACATTTTTCTACTTTATCTAGTAGTAGGTTATGGTCTACTTTATCAAATGCTTTACTGAAGTCCAAGTAAATTATATCGACAGCATTCCTCTGGTCTACTAATTTTGTCATTTTGTCAAAGAATGCGATAAGATTAGTCTGGCATGATCTGTTTTTGACAAACCCGTGTTGGCTTTTGGTTATTACTTTGTTTGCTTCTAGGTGTTTGGTGATTCGTTGCTTGATTATCTTTTCTAGAATCTTCCCCGGTATTGAGGTCAGGCTGATAGGTCTGTAGTTTCCTGGGTCTGTTTTTTTTCCTTTTTTGAAGATGGGAACTACATCAGCTCTTTTCCAGTCCTCTGGCAGCTCCCCTGTGCTCCAGGATCTTTGAAAGATATAGTTCAGTGGTTCTGAGATCACGTCTGCCAGTTCCTTCAGAACCTTGGGGTGTAATCCATCCGGTCCTGGTGATTTGAACTTTGATGAAGGTATCTTTTCTTTTATGTACACTGAGAGCGTGTGCACTAAGACAAATTTCTTGTGTGTCCAATCAAACTTGGCCAATAAAAATTCTATTCTATTCTATAATACTTGAATCCAACTTATGCCTGAATAGTTTATTCCTTAAAGACATCTAGGTAAAGGTAAAGGTTCGCCTCACACACATGTGCTAGTCATTCCCAACTCTAGGGGGAGTGCTCATCTCTATTTCAAAGCTAAAGAGCCAGTGCTATCCAAAGACATCTCCGTGGTCATGTAGCTGGCATGACGAAATGCCAAAGGCACATGGAATGCTGTTACCTTCCCACCAAAGGTGGTCTCTATTTTTCTACCTCCATTTTGTACATGCTTTCGAACTGCTGGGTTGGCAAAAGCTGCGACAAGTAACAAGATCCCACCCTGTTACGCAGCACTAGGGATTTGAACCACTGAACTGCCAACCTTTCGATCGACAAGTTCAGCGTCTTAGCTACTGAGCCACCACGTCCCTTAAAGACATCTAAGGGTATGACTAATACATGAAAATAAAAAATGGTTTTCAGCTACCTTTGAATACCAAAATGCCTTCTGGTCTGAAGAAGTTCAAATCTTTCACAATGTTTGCCCCCTTAAATTTTGTTCCCTCTCTCACTCATTCTATTACATGAACACTTCCTTCTTTCCTCTCCCTCTTCTCAACCCATCACCACTGTCTCTCTCTTTAGATTTAGCAAACCGTCAAGCAATGGGTTCTGCATCAAATCATGTTCAGTCACATTTCCTATAAATGAATGACCCTTTTTTAAAAGCAAGCCTCTTCTCCAAACTTTCCATTTAATCATCACATTAATAGCCACATTTTTGATGCGTGGTTTGCATTGATATCAAAGGAAACCTTTGTGTCTCATTCTCTTTAAAACACATTTTTATGTGCTTTTTGATAGCTTAAAATAAAATCCATTCCTCAAATCTTCTGTGTGATTTTTGGCTATATATTTCCAGAAATCTGCTTTTCTCTCTCCTTTGCCGATTCTTCCCATCACACTTCCTTGAATTTATGCTTTAGGCATTTTAACTGTACATTTCATATAGCATGGCTTTTTCTCCAGCCATTCTTAAATCTTCTTCTAAATGGATGTGATTAATCAAATTTGCTTTTTCCCTTTCTTCCTAACCTTGCAGAGGATTTTCTTGCTTTCATCATAGAATGTATAAAGTCTAAGATTAACTCTAAGTCCTGCAAAATAGAAACAGGACAGATCTGACCATTTAACTAACCACTTATTTTTATTTTCTAGGATGGTATTAATTCCCAAAAAATGGTTATCACAACTTGCCTGCAGAACAATTTGCCTGCAGAAGTTGTGAATGCTCCAACATTGGAACTTTTTAAAAAAATGTTGGATAGCCATTTGTCTGAAATGGTGTAGGGTTTGCTGCCTCAGCAGGGGTTGGATTAGAAGACCTCCAAGGTCCCTTCCAACTCTGTTATTATATTATATAATACTTGAATCCAACTTATGCCTGAATAGTTTATTCCTTAAAGACATCTAGGTAAAGGTAAAGGTTCGCCTCACACACATGTGCTAGTCATTCCCAACTCTAGGGGGAGTGCTCATCTCTATTTCAAAGCTAAAGAGCCAGTGCTATCCAAAGACATCTCCGTGGTCATGTAGCTGGCATGACGAAATGCCAAAGGCACATGGAATGCTGTTACCTTCCCACCAAAGGTGGTCTCTATTTTTCTACCTCCATTTTGTACATGCTTTCGAACTGCTGGGTTGGCAAAAGCTGCGACAAGTAACAAGATCCCACCCTGTTACGCAGCACTAGGGATTTGAACCACTGAACTGCCAACCTTTCGATCGACAAGTTCAGCGTCTTAGCTACTGAGCCACCACGTCCCTTAAAGACATCTAAGGGTATGACTAATACATGAAAATAAAAAATGGTTTTCAGCTACCTTTGAATACCAAAATGCCTTCTGGTCTGAAGAAGTTCAAATCTTTCACAATGTTTGCCCCCTTAAATTTTGTTCCCTCTCTCACTCATTCTATTACATGAACACTTCCTTCTTTCCTCTCCCTCTTCTCAACCCATCACCACTGTCTCTCTCTTTAGATTTAGCAAACCGTCAAGCAATGGGTTCTGCATCAAATCATGTTCAGTCACATTTCCTATAAATGAATGACCCTTTTTTAAAAGCAAGCCTCTTCTCCAAACTTTCCATTTAATCATCACATTAATAGCCACATTTTTGATGCGTGGTTTGCATTGATATCAAAGGAAACCTTTGTGTCTCATTCTCTTTAAAACACATTTTTATGTGCTTTTTGATAGCTTAAAATAAAATCCATTCCTCAAATCTTCTGTGTGATTTTTGGCTATATATTTCAGAAATCTGCTTTTCTCTCTCCTTTGCCGATTCTTCCCATCACACTTCCTTGAATTTATGCTTTAGGCATTTTAACTGTACATTTCATATAGCATGGCTTTTTCTCCAGCCATTCTTAAATCTTCTTCTAAATGGATGTGATTAATCAAATTTGCTTTTTCCCTTTCTTCCTAACCTTGCAGAGGATTTTCTTGCTTTCATCATAGAATGTATAAAGTCTAAGATTAACTCTAAGTCCTGCAAAATAGAAACAGGACAGATCTGACCATTTAACTAACCACTTATTTTTATTTTCTAGGATGGTATTAATTCCCAAAAAATGGTTATCACAACTTGCCTGCAGAACAATTTGCCTGCAGAAGTTGTGAATGCTCCAACATTGGAACTTTTTAAAAAAATGTTGGATAGCCATTTGTCTGAAATGGTGTAGGGTTTGCTGCCTCAGCAGGGGTTGGATTAGAAGACCTCCAAGGTCCCTTCCAACTCTGTTATTATATTATATATTATATTAAAAACTGGTAAATGCAATTAGCCTAAAACTAATTTAAAGAGGGTCTCAATTATGGCTGGTCATCTAGTCCAATCCCCTGCTTGAATAGGAGACACTATACTAATTCACACAAATGGTTGTCCAGTCTCTTTTTGAGAGCTTCCAGTGATGGGGCATCTGAAGGCAAGGCACTCACAACATCTGAAACCAAGCCATTCCACTGGTTAATTGTTCTCACTGTTAGGAAATTTCTCCTTAGTTCTAGGTTGCTTCTCTCCTTAATTAGTTTCCATTCGTTGTTTCTTGTCTTGCCTTCTGGTGCTTTGGAAAATTGGTTAACCTTCTCTTCTTTGTGGCAGCCTCTCAAATATTAGAACACTGCTATCATGTCTCCCTTAGTCCTTCTTTTCACTAGACTAGACATACTCAATTCCTTCAACCGTCTTCATATGTTTTAAGTCTCCAGCCCGCTAATCATCCTTGCTGCTCTTGGGAACTTAATGTACATATGGTATGGTGTAAACAAAATACATGTTCTCCCACCCTGTCTGTATGGTACATGTGTTTTTAATATCCAGATCTCTTGGTTTCATTTTTGCCCTTAAATCTCAACTACTTTTCTCATAACTTTGATTTCAGAAGTTGAAAATAAGGACAACCTTCTAAAGCTATACGTGAAGCTAAGGCCAAGACATTGCCTTTCTGCCTTGAATACTTTCTTTCTTCTATTAATCTCTATATAGGAGTTTGCCAGTCACGACAATCCCTGTATGGATTTCACTCAGTCTATAAGGTATATGTCAGCTGCAAAACTCTGCTGCTTGTGTATCTCTCCTTTCAATTATTATCGCTCTGCTTATTTTGGTTTGTGGCCATTCAATAGATAAAGAAACAAACAAATAATGAAACAGGAAAACAATCTACAATGCATCAAGCATCTTCGGTCAGGGCGACAGAAACCAAATCAAACAGAGGAAGTGTAAATACACAGGATGCTTCATCACGAACGGTGATGTCAGCTTAAAAGGACTGACAATACTCTCTGTCTTAATCCCCATCTTTTGAGGTGATTATTAAGGAACAGGCTATCCTGTGGGGGAAGTTGCACAGCTGACAACTGCCTCAAACACAGAAAGTTTTGTGAGAGGTTACTGTCGGCTGTATTTATTTTTTAGAGAGATGGGGTTGCTAAAACCCATTCAAAAGCAGAGCTAGTAACAAGCCTTGATAACACATACTGTACCAGTTTATGAATTCTAAGCCTAAAAATCCAAGTTAATTCCATGCCAATAAAGGAATAATGATTTTACCAACATTAAAACCCATCCGGGGCTGCAGTAATCCAAATATGATATGCTCTATTTCCTGTGACTCCCACACCCTATCTTTATAAGTTTACTTGCAAGACTTAAAAGCAGATGTAACTAAAGAGAGACAACTTTTAAGTGTTTATCTAGAAGAGGCTACTTAAGTACCTCACTAAGCTTCCACATAAGCCTACATGCCCTGGTGATTTCTCTCTGCGTTATTATCTAAGCCTGGTTGCTACCAGACTTTGTGATTAAGTTATTGTGCTCTGTTTTCCTAACATTCTTAGGAAGGTTCCATGAAAACCATCCTAGCTGGTGCTTTACAATATGAATAAGCTTTTTTTGTGTGTGAAATATACTGTCAGTGATGCTTTTAAATCATCATATAGATTCTTCCCCATGACTGCCATTCTTCATTGAGCTTTATGACTTAATGGGGATTCAGATCTATAGCCAAATGCCTCAACTTCTAATCCAACATTTTAGCATTAAAGTGATCATATTAGACCATAAACTGAACAATGTGAAATCGTAATTTCTAGCATAGTATTTCACAGTTTTCATTATATTCGCCTTTAAATCAGTGCAACAGTGAGTAACACATGTTTTAGCAATGCCCAGTGTTTCATCTGCAAGAATTTTTTTTTAATTCTCTTAAACTGTATGAAATATAAATTAATTATTTTCCCCAAAATTTGAAGAAAAAAAAGGGGGGGGAAATGAAAATTCAGTGACTGAAATGCTGAGATGTATATGAAAATTTCCAATGGATCTTTTTTTATTTAAAATGAAGAGACTGGAGAAAGCAGGGAGGCCACATAATAATGGAGAGGTCTAGACAACAGAACACATTATGCCATTTCACAATGATAAAATATAATCACTACAAAAAGACAGTCTGGACAAAAAAATAAAAATAAAGAAGTCCAAGAATATGGTAGAAAAAAATAGAAGACCCTTTCAGAATAAAAGCATGTTAAAGGCCTCTGGTGGCTCAGACTGCTAAGACAGTCTGTTATTAACACAGCTGCTTGCAATTACTGCAAGTTCAAGTCCCACCAGGCCCAAGGTTGACTCAGCCTTCCATCCTTTATAAGGTAGGTAAAATGAGGACCCAGACTGTTGGGGGCAATAAGTTGACTTTGTATATAATATACAAATGGATGAAGACTATTGCTTGACATAATGTAAGCCGCCCTGAGTCTTCGGAGAAGGGCAGGACATAAATGCAAATAAAAAAAAAGGTGATTTTGTCACAGAATTAATGTATAATTTACTGAATTAGAAGATAACATATAGATTTAGTATAGATGCTAGGAAACCAGATGGCAGCATCCAAGGCTCAAAGCATTGAAAATATAAGCCTGAATGTAAATGTAACAGACATTTGAACTGATTTTAAAGAGAGATGGGTTCTTTGGATCTTAGAACTAGAAAGAGAACAATATCAGCAATATAAGGAAATCGAAAAGAAGAGATTATGGTTGATAGATCTGTAAAAACAAAAGACAAATACATAACTTCTGCTTTCAAAGACCTTTATTTTGTGTAATTCTGGCCTGATAAATCAACCATTATAAAGTAGTGGTTGAAATGTTTCCTTAGGAAACTGTATACATTGTCGTGCTTTCTGGCCCAAAGGCTATAATAATGGATGGATGGATGGATGGATGGATGGATGGATGGATGGAAGGATGGATGGATTGACTGATACAGGAGATAAAGATGAATATCTATCCTCAATCATAGAGGTTTTTAGAGGTTTTTGTGCCAGCCAATTATTTCTCAGTGCAACATACTTAAGGCTGTTTTGATAGAAATAGGAAAAGCTACACATACTAACCTCAGCTCCTGAGATATAAATCTAGCACAGGGCTGTCAAACTCAAGGCCCGGGGGCCAGATCTGGCCCATGGGGTGCTTAGATCTGGCCCATGGGGCCACCCTGGAAACAATGAAGCACCAGCCCACAGTGCCTCTGCCCCTGACCTGAGTAACGTCAAGCTGCTCATGCCCACCCACGCCACACCCACCCCAATCCCCTGAGGTCAAACCTTGATGTAGCCTTCAAAGAAATTGAGTTCAACACCCTTGATCTAGCAGGTGAATAACATATTACAGGCTTTTCTATTTTTCTAAATTTAAAAGGAGGTTTTCTGATAGTTTTACATGTCCTGTATGTATAGGAAGGAGTAGAATTCAAAACTAATAGTAGATTTAAATTGTAGATGCATGCTTATTTTATAACATCAGTGTAAGAGAATAATTTGGAGAACAACAAAAAAAATTTTAATAGGGCAGCAGAAATAGAGCAGTTGACAATGATATAAGGTAAACTGGGCCATATTACCCAAATTTGGGTAAGACCATAATTAAATTTAAAAAGTCTATTTTAAGGCTTATGCTATTGTTTTCTCTGAAATTTGGTAATACTATTGAAGGGGGAAGAAGGAAGGAAGGTAGAAAAGGAAGGAAGGAAGGAAGGAAGGAAGGAAGGAAGGAAGGAAGGAAGGAAGGAAGGAAGGAAGGAGGGAGGATGGAAGGATGAAAGGATGGAAGAATGATTATAGTTCTAGATTGCCCATTACTTTAAAATAATAAAGAGAAGTTATTTTTTTTCTGCCTTTAACGTAACATCTAGCTTTACATATATACCGAAATATCACTTTGACAGTGCAGTGGACATTGGCTTCCCAATGTGGTTTATTGACAAGTTCAGCAGAGTCAATTTTCCCCACCTGCCTAATTTTATCTGCATTTAGATTTGCTTGGCATGCAGCACACAAAATGATTAGCATCACTAAATTAGCCCTTGCTTCTCAAACTGTGAAACTCACAAAAGTTAATGCAACCCTAACTCCTGGGATTCCCACAATTTTGTCACTTGCTGCTGATCACCAGCCTTAATGTATTGGCCCTTCCCATGACATGCTGGCAGATAAGCTCTGTTTCAGAAGCCAATTTGTCTCTCAGAGACAAATTGGCCTCATATTTTTTTTTATTGGAATTCAATCCATCAGATTCAGTTTTCATTTCTTATAGGATGCAATTATGTTGTGCTCTTAACACGTTTTATTTTTTTAAAAAATCCCAGTAGGGGTGCTTCAGGAAGTCTGGCTTTTAAGACAAGACTACAAGACATTCATCTGTTGTTTTTCTATCAGATTTTATTTTTTATTTTTTGCTTCTTGTCTGGTGATGAAATACTTCTGACATGGCAATCGCATGACATGGTGTATTATCGAGATAAAGACAAGTTTTGTTCTGCTTTTCTCCCTCAAGCGAACATATCCAACATTCTGGTTCAACAATAGGATTATCGGAGTTCATAATAAACAACTTTGAGGAGGGATAGTATTTGGAAACAACTGAAGGGTGTGGATTCTGATAGAGAAAGGAATATGGCTATGATCCCAAGAGGAAGAATCACAGCATCAGTATGTACCTATGCTGCACATTCCAGATGTTTGGCTGATGGCTTACAATCAATTTCTTGCCATAATCATACAAGTCTAAAAAGCACAGCAACCATTTTACCAATTGATATTTGGTTCTTTTTAGAAGGAAAACTTATCTGAGCTGGGCTGAAAGAATGCAACTTTCTCACGAGTAAAACTTTGCAAACACACATACACACACAGAGAGAAAAAAGATATGTGATATATTACAGTATATTGTATGCTATACATTATCTAAAAGTAATATATGTGTGTGTGCATATATACATACATACAAACATGCATACTACACTAATAATCTGTCCTTCAAAATCACAACAGTTTCCTTCTTTTAATTCATTTTGTACTTTTTTTTTAATCTCAGTTTCAAATTCCTTTAGATTTTTTTTTTCCTGATTTATTCTTAAATTTGATTTCAAGGACTCTGGATAAGCTTAGCTTTAAAACTGAAGGAAAACAATGACTACAATAACCATGCACGTTATCTGCAAGGTCTGGTAATTAAAATCAAGGAGCACAAGTGAATTTCAAAAATCATTTATTAAAGTAATTTTATAGTCAAGGCTTTCACTCATATCTTTATAAGGCTTCTTGATAATTAGATTAAATGTTTTGGAGTTGGGCAGAAGGGACCTATTATGCACATTAAATTGTATTATAAACAGTTTCTAAAATATATGTGGATTTTGTCAAACATGTATACTTTACTACCAAAGTTTATAGCAATCATATTGCACTGAAAGTCATCCATATGCTGTGCCATAGATGTTTTCCAGTGAGCATTTCTATTAACAAAGGACATGTAAACAAGGACATTTTTAGAAGACTGGGAAAATCTGTTAAAATAAAACAACCCAATGCCTTTTAACAAATCAAACAGTAGGATCTCACATTTGGCATTTTAATGTGCCATTCAGCCTGCCATCTGCTATTTATTAGGGCTATAGTCCTATGTGCACGTACTTGGATTTCAGTTCCATTGGCTGTCATTTCATGTCAGAAGTTTAGAATTAGTTCAAAGCCTTAAAATAGAGCCATTTCAAATAAAGAAATAAGCTTATACACTCAGTTTTTACAGAGTGAAAATATTGGAGAATATTACAGTGGTAACCAGTTCCTCTGAGAGATCCTATGGCTATAAATATTCAAAGACTGTAGAAATAAAGGATTGTCTTCATTGAAGAGACTCTGCCCAAATTTACTGCTTAGGGAAGAAATGACTTGGAGATAAGTAGTATAGATATCCAGGCACTACGTTATGGAGGCTTTATAGGTAAAAAACCAGTACCTTGAATTGCACCTGAAAGCCAATTGGTAGACAATGCATATTGGAAAACAGCAATGATACATTGGCATAATAGGTAATGCTCTCTACTGCCTATATAACCCTGGTGATGCAGTGGTTAGAATGCAGTATTGCAGGCTAACTCTGCTGACTGCCGACTGCCAGCAGTTTGGTAGTTCGAGTCTCACTGGCTCAAGGTTGACTCAGCCTTCCATCCAGAGGTGGTATTCAGCTGGTTCACACCTGTCCATGTGAACTGTTGGAGGAAATTTGGCCAAGGTGGCTGAACTGGTAGCGATAGCTGGCTGGCCATCCCTCCGAATTGGTCCCCTGGTAGCCGCTTGCTCACCCCGTCCACCATGTTCATCGCCACCATGTTCTTTGTGCATGTGCATCCCATTGCCTTGCAAGCCCAATTGGATGCACATGCACAAAGAACATGGTGGGATGGCAGCAGCTTTTTCCATGACCTCTAGTAGATTTCAGCAACCTGCAGCCAGCCACTACAGCCACAAAGCAGGAGGCTTCTTTGCCAGCTGCTTTCCAGCAGCGGCGGCTGGCTGGGGGCCACCGAAAACTCCAGTCTTGCCTTCCAGACTCTGGACCAGCCACCGCAGAAGGTAAGCAGCTCAAACAGTATGTCTAGTTTAATGAAAAGAAGGACTAGGGGAGACATGATAGCAGTGTTCCAATATCTCAGGGGTTGCCACAAAGAAGAGGGAGTCGGGCTGTTCTCCAAAGCACTTGAGGGTAGAACAAGAAGCAATGGGTGGAAACTGATCAAGGAAAGAAGCAACTTAGAACTAAGGAGAAATTTCCTGACAGTTAGAACAATTAATAAGTGGAACGACTTGCTTGCAGAAGTTGTGAATGCTCCAACACTGGAAATTTTTAAGAAAATGTTGGATAACCATCTGTCTGAGATGGTGTAGGGTTTCCTGCCTGGGCAGGGGGTTGGACTAGAAGGCCTCCAAGGTCCCTTCCAACTCTGTTGCTGTTGTTGTTGTTGTTGTTATATTATTATTATTATTATTATTATTATTATTATTATTATTATTATTATTATTATTATTATTATTATTATTATTATTATTATTAATAATAATAATAATAATAATAATAAAGAGGTGGTGGTGGGGAAGGAAGCAGGGCTAGGGCTGGAGCCACTAAAGGATGGGAAACAGAGGTGACTGGTGAAGGGACTGTTGGGGTAGATAGGTGGAAATTTCAAAAATTTCCCTACCTTTTCCTGTGGATGTGACTAGGTGGGGGGGATCATGTGACTTGAGTGGGTGTGGGCATGAGTGACATCAAGTTGGCCACACCCACTTAGACACATGCCCCCCACCTAACCATGCCCACTGAACTGGTAGCGAAAATTTTTGAAACCCACCATTGCTTCCATCCTTCTGAGATCTATAAAATGAGGACCCAGATTGTTGGGGGCAATATGCTGACTCTGTAAACTGCTTCGAGAGGACTGTAAAGCACTATGAAGCAGTATATAAATCTAAGTGCTATTGCTATACCACATTTTGAACTCACTGTAGGTTCCAGGTGATCTTCAAGGATAACTCCAGGTAGAGCACATTGCAATAGTCCGGTTAATTATTTGGTTTAGAGTAACCAACTAAAAGACCTTCTATCGCTTCTATTGCTTATTGAGCAATAGTTGCAAATGTACGAAACTCCTCATGTTCTGCATTAATTTTGAATGGAGATGTCCTACCTCATCCAAGACCAACATTGAAAATGTCCCTGATTCAGGGAGACACAATCTCTCAGTTTTGTCAGGATTGAGATAGTCTGTTCTCCCTGAACAGCCTCCACACTCTGGAATAGTACATTGGCAACTCCATCTGCACAGTCTGAGGTTGAGATGTAGAGTTGATTGTCATCAGGTTACTGAAGTTATTGGATCCTGATCCAATGGATGACCTCACCCAATGGTTTCATGTAAATGTTACAGAGGAAGGCAGAGAGTGCTGAGTCTTGAAAGGTAAATCTCTCTCCTATTGCCTCCCATCAACATGGACTAAACTAATCAGTAAAGAAGATGAAGCACTATAACATACAGTAGTGGCCAAAATTGTGGAAGCCTTTTGAAAAAATTGTATTTTTGAGGTTTGATGGCTAATAACACCACTTTTTTTTTGGTGTTTCAAGATATTCCACTGTTGGAATGGCCTGGGAATAACCCAGACCTTAACCCAGTTGAAACTCTATGGAGCCGACTAAAGAAACTTGTTAGTCAGAAGCGACCCAACAATAAAACCCAAGTAATAGAAGCAATCATTCAATCTTGGTTTCACTTTATAACAGCTGCAGAACTAAAAGATTTTGTTCACTCCTTGGGAAGATGTTGTAAGGCCATAATTCATGCTAAAGGTTACTAAATATTAACTGACATGGTGATAATTTTTGTATATCTCATTTTTTTTCTACGTGCTTCACTTTTCTTCTTTATACTGTAACTGCTATTCTAATAGCAAATTTAGCACAGAGCTTTTTGATGACGTCTGGGCAGGTAAGCAGAGCCTCCCACCGCCACTGCTACTGGTTCGCCCAAACCGGAGTGAACTGGGAGCAACCCACAACTGTTACCTAGTTTGGGAAATGAAACTTCTGCAAGAAAACAACCAAGGTCAGAGAGCACCAAGGACCCCTCAACTTTTTCTAGTGATTTCTTTCATTGGATTCCTGCACTGAGCAAAAGGTAAAGACTAAACGCCCCCTTTCATATATGATGGTTGTCTGAATTGAGAAATGGAAGAACAATCCTGGAACAACAGTCCATGAGGAAACATATGAATCTTTATGGTTTGTAACTTATAAACATTATATGGATCCAGCCTTTGGGTTGGGCTGAATCGATGTATACATACTAATTCTTTCCTCTCTTTGGCGGAACCTAATCTCCAATAAAGCAGTTTCAAATAATCTTTATACTAAATATTAATGATGAAAACTTGTTTTTTTTAAAGGATGTCCAATGGAAAATAATTCGGCAAACAAGTCTATTTAGCTGTAGTTAAATTGCTAGCAATGTTGCTTCTGCTCCATACTGTTTGCATCAACATTTATGCAAATAAAACCTGAAACCCAGCAGTGGTCAGAAGTCTCTTTGACGTACGGTGAGTACAATCTTGTTTTATGCCAAACTAGAAGCAAGGCAGCTTCCAGATGAGGAAAAAACCCTGAAACAACAGAAAGTTTATAGGTGAGCTGAACATCTCTTCATTAAACTCAAAATAATTTACTTTGGAACTTTGAACGTTCTTGCTTCTTTCCATAACCCATCAATCCCCAAAGAGTTGTTCCTTTGTACTAATTATGTTTCCCCGAGTGGTGAAATCCAAATTTTATTACCACCAATTCTGTGGGTGTGGCTTGGTGCACGTGGCAAGGGAAGGATACTGCAAAATCTCCATTCCCACCCCACTCTGGGGCCAGCCAGAGGTTGTATTTGCCGGTTCTCCAAACTGCTCAAAATTTCCGCTATTGGTTCTCCAGAACCTGCTGGATTTCACCCCTGGTTTCCCCATGCTTTATGGAAGGAGGAAATTGGAAAGGTTCCTTTTTCTATCCTTTTTTTCTTATTATTCTGGTTGGAATAGTGCCCAATCCATATAACTTCACATTTATCTAGACAGTAGTGGCCAAAATTGTGGAAACCTTTTGGGAAAAGTGTATTTTTGAGATTTGATGGCTAATAACAGCACTTTTTTTTTTTTTGGCGTTTCAAGATAATCATATTCCACTGCTGGAATGGCCTGGGAATAACCCAGATCTAACCCAATTGAAAATCTATGGAGCCGACTAAAGAAACCTGTTAGTCAGAAGTGACCCAGCAATAAAACCCAGTTAATAGAAGCAATCATTCAATCTTGGTTTCACATTATAAGAGCTGCAGAACTAAAATACTTCGTTCACTCCCTGGGAAGATGTTGTAAGGCTGTAATTCATGCTAAAAGTTACCCAACTAAGTATTAACTGACACGGTGATAATTTTTGTATATCTCATTTTTTTCTACGTGCTTCACTTTTCTTCTTTATACTGTAACTGCTATTCTAATAGCAAATCCTTTTAAAAGTTATTGCATTACGTTCTTGATTAAATTATCATTCCATTGATATATAATTTTATGGTACTTCTCAAAAAAAAATGGTGGTATTAGCTAATTTTAGAAAATACACTTTTCCCAAAAGGTTTCCACAATTTTGGCCAATTCTGTATATATCCTTACTTTTCTACATACCTGTATACGGAACAAACAAACAATCATGCGGTGGAGTAATGAGATGGAGATGACACCTTTGTCACACCTTGTAGCTCCTACAGAAGCTTACTTTAGGAGAGGTGACAGAGGTTATTTTGTCCTATTGAACAAATTATCCTGGGACAGTGGGTATTTCATTCCCCTATCTGATTTCGTGTTGTTTTCTGGTTGCCTAATTTTATAAAACAAGGTTATGGAGAAAGAAATGCTTACTTTTTCCCCCTCAGAGTTCAGATCAATTATTACATTTTTTTTTTACTTTTACCAATTTTATTTTGGATTTTTGTTCATTGATCTTTAGGCCGGAGCACATTTTGAAAATGATTTGAAGTAGTGTTCCAAACTTCACACCAACACAGCACCTCTCTACTATTAACAGCAGCAGTGGAAAAATGTACCTGTTTTAATAAATCGGCACATTAATATCTACGACTCTTTCAGCAGATGCTTTAATGAATAGTGGAGAATTACTCTGGTTGTGATCATGCATGGTCTGAAATATTTCGTTTTCACAGCGTGTATAGCCTTTATTACTTCTTTCCCTCCGTTCATATCTGTTTATAGTTCATTCTTAGTTTAATTAATACATACTACATAGGAAAGCTGTTTCCAGCTACAGCAACAGGACTTTGAGGCTGTTCGGATTTTTCTCCACTACATAGAAATGGAAAATATGTTTTGTTTGGAATCCAAATCAAACACGTTCTGTGTTGAACCGTAGTATGGTTGGGTAGGAAAAAAAACCCAGAAGACTTCTGAGGGTTGGTATGAATTAGTAGGGAAAGACTGACTCCTCATCCCAGTTGCTTCCTTTCTGTACCTCCCTTTAGCCGTCCTAAGCTTCTTATGTAGCATATCCAATCAGGCCAGCTGCCCCACTGCTTCCGCTCCTTGAAGCTGAAGACCTCAAAGGCAACTAAGAAGAACTAGGGAAACGAGTAGTTTGACTTATGGAGTTAGGCAGGCAGTTTTCACTGATGTGCTTGGCTTTCTCCCACTCCGCTAAAACAACCCTGATCCAGGCGTGTGTGTTTCAGTCCCATGTCTAGACTGAACATTCATGTTTCAATCCTTTCTCCAGACCAAACATATGTATTTTGGTATTGATGTAGACCACCCACTAGCTGTTCTATCCCTTCAACTCAGTGCCTGGAGTTTTTAAGACATCCCTAATGTGCAGCATGTAAACTCTGCCTGCTTTTTGATGAAAGACAGTTTGCTAATGGGGGAGGGAGGAATTAAACCCATGCGGGCCCACAGGATTCCAGAAATCCATGTAAGATCTTCATCTGAAGCTTCAACTATTATCTTAAGAGATAGTAGCAACACTGTAAGTCATATAACTATCAGGGAGGACTTTGATAAACTGCTGACTGCAATTCAACATCAAACATGGATTATAGAATAACAGAGCTGGAAGGGACAATGGAGAATTTATACCATTCTGGACAAATGGTTGTCCAATCTCTTCTTGAAAGCTTTTAGCAATGAAGCACCCACAACTTCTCGAGGCAAGCCATTCCACTGATTAATTGTTCTCACTGTCAGGAAACTTCTCCTCGATGCTAACATATTTTCCCATTGGTTATGTGGTTGAGGTTGCTGGGATTTTTCATTTTAGCCACATCTAGAAGGGCACCATTTCTCATCTTTGCTTCATTTTTTAAAAAAGTACATTTTTTGAGATGAAACAAGAAGGAAGGAAGGAAGGAAGGAAGGAAGGAAGGAAGGAAGGAAGGAAGGAAGGAAGGAAGGAAGGAAGGAAGGAAGGAAGCCCTCAAACAACTGTAACTTTTATAGAGAAGTTCCCTCAAGTATATTATTACCTTTCATTCTATCTGCCTGCCTGCATCTATCTATCTATCTATCTATCTATCTATCTATCTATCTATCTATCTATCTATCTATCTATCTATCTATCTATCTTTGGAAGCAAACCTTCATTCAGGAACTCACAAAGCTTATGATTATATTTTTCAAGATATTCAACAATGTGTAGAAGAGTACTAATAGGCTGTTTTCATTTCCACTACTACTACTACTACTACTACTACTACTACTTCTTCTTCTTCCTATTATTATTATTATTATTATTATTATTATTATTATTATTATTATTATTATTATTATTATTATTATTATTATTATTATTATTATTATTATTAAATGATGTGACAAGATTGTCCATGTCATGTATTAACCACTCTGTACAAAATAACCTCCTATTTTGGGAACATTCTGAGTTCTGTTCTGAGTGTAGAGCTATTGTTTCTAGTTCAAACAAAGATTAATACAGATATACATTTTCTTTGATACCCATCAAAGTAATCTATTAATGCAATTTATTCTTCCTGATCATGTCATTATCTGGTATGATTTAGCCTTCATTGTGGATGTATTGTGCTTTCCCATATCTGTTGAGATTTGTAACTGAAAGCAACTGAATGTTATGAATTGCTGATATTGTTTCAAAAGTTTGAAGTTTTTCTCCTGCCTGGGCCTTCATGCTCCAAAACAAGCTATGAATTTTTGATATGCCTCTCAAAGCTTTCTCAGCAGGTCTGGAAGACTCAACTGCGACCAGACACATTTTTGTGGGGAAGGAGAAAGAAAGAACATTGCAGAACATTCTTAACATCATTGAAACTTGTCTTTCTATCCCCGTGACTTCCATAGTAACCAGCATGAAAGATTGCTTCTCCCCCAGCTTCACATATACAGTAGGTGAAATTCACATTCAAACTTTGTGTAGTCTATCTGGATATTCCTGAGGGAAAATTGAAATAATTATTTCTTCATATTTCAACAAAAGTTCCATATATACAGCAGCTGAAATAGTCTTTTTTTAAAAGCAAAACAAAATTTTGTTACCTGATGTTTTTCAAAGGCCATGATTTTGAGAGAACAATACAAGCATAAGGGGGTTTCCACTTTAGCCTTCAGATCAAATTTTCTCCCTTCTTTTACATCATCCTCTTCATTTAAAAAGCTAAACTTCCAATCACAAATAAGCAAAACAGGTACAAAGGACCAGTCCTAGATTATTATTTAATCTTCAATTCCATTCAGAGTCTGGGACTGGTAAAAATTTCAACAGTAACAGAGTTGGAAGGGATCTTGGAGGTCATCTAGTCCAACCCCCATCTCACGCAGGAGAACTGTACTAGGGATTCAAACCGCCGAACTGCCAATCTTTCTGATCGACAAGCTCAGTGTCTTAGCCACTGAACCACCTAGTCAGGCAAGTTCAGATCCTAACCAAGGACCTATTAAGGTAACATCTGAGTATATAGGCAGTTCCGAGTAAGGTGGATTTTTGCGAAGTCAGAATATTCAGGACTGAATATTCAGGAAGTTCAGGATTTCCATGTATCTAGGCCAGAGGTCTCCAACCTTGGTCCCTTTAAGACTTGTGGACTTCAACTGGTTTTTTCCCCCCTATAAAATGAAGAGATTTGGGTGTGTACAGTATGATTATTCCAGTTTCTACTTTTTTAAAAAAAATTACCTTTGATTTTCTTGCCCCTATTGTAACCAACATATTGGGGTAACTTCATAAAGAGGCAATAATTGTTTCGTGTTTTGTGTTTGTCATATTGTGCTATTGTATAATTTTTTTTAAAAAAGAGGCAATAATTATCCTTTCTTCTACTTCTATCTAAAAAGGGACATGGTGGCTCAGTGGCTAAGATGCTGAGCTTGTCAATCAAAAGGTCGGCAGTTTAGTAGTTCAAATCCCTAGTGCCGTGTAACAGGGTGAGCTCCCATTACTTTTCCCAGCTTCTGCCAACCTAGCAGTTCAAAAGCACATAAAAATGCAAATAGAAAAATAGGGACCACCTTTGGTGGGAAGGTAACAGTGCCCTGTGCGCCTTTAGTGTTGAGTTATTCCGGCCACATGACCACAGAGATGTCTTTGGACAGCGCTGGCTCTTTGGCTTTCAAATAGAGATGAGCACCGCCCCCTAGATCGGAAACAACTAGCACATATGTGTGAGGGGAAACATTACCTTACCTCTATCTTTGCCGATAAAATTTACAATGTTTAATATTCTTCCAACCATTCAGAGTTTATACTCATGTATCCTTTATGCTTCTGACAGAAAATATGTGCTTTGAAATGCTTAGTTGAATGAATACACCTTCAGACCATTTCAAATGTTAACCATTAAAGGAAGGGTTGTCAGTCCCAGTTACAATTTCTGAGAGTGAGAAATAACATTAGTTATACTGAGTTTACTCAGAGTCCATTTTTGGCTTACTTTTAATCTAATGGTTTAAAACACTCCGTATGAAAAAAAAAAAAAAAGAGGAAGAAAATTTAGTATAGAAGACAGTCATAAAGTCTGCTGCTTTCAATCAAAACGGTATTCCATACACAGATTTTTTTTAAAGGCTGCTTTATTATTACCTAAGGGGAAAAAGGAAATTGATCTTATGCAAATGCTGCCTTTGTAGTAAGTATGTCATTTTATTTTTTGCCAGATTTTCCAATCTACAACTTTTTTATACCTTTGCCTACCAGCAAACATAAAGCTAAAATGTTCACAGACCACTTTTCCCTTAATATTCATAGTGTCATGTCTATTCCCAGCTTCCCTCTTTTAATGGGGATTAATTAAAAGGTGGATGAACAAGAATTGACTTACAAGAAAGCTGTAATAAATAAGGCTATTACCTGGATACTATAAGGCAGGGGAGTCAAACTCGCAGCCCAGGCCACGCCCACCCCCAGTTTAGCAAAGGGGTAAAAAGACATGCTACATCATGTGATGACAATGTGATGCCACGAGTATGACACCTCCGCGGTAAGATTAAGGTTTCCCCTGTTCAGTGGTATCTGACACTAGGGTGCAGTGTTCATCTCTGTTTCTTACCTGAGAAAGCCAGCATTCTGTGGTCATGACCATGGTATCTTGCTGCACCGGTTGGAGGGTTTGGGAGTGGGAGGCACCATTTATCGGTGGTTCTCCTCCTATCTCTCTGACCGGTCGCAGACGGTGTTGACAGGGGGGCAGAGATCGACCACGAGGCGCCTCACTTGTGGGGTGCCGCAGGGGTCGATTCTCTCACCTCTCCTGTTCAACATCTATATGAAGCCGTTGGGTGAGGTCATCAGTGGTTTCGGGGTGAGTTACCATCTGTACGCTGATGATACGCAGCTGTACTTTTCCACCCCAGACCACCCCAACGAAGCTGTTGAAGTGCTGTCCCGTGTCTGGAAGCCATACGGGTCTGGATGGGGAGAAACAGACTCAAGTTCAATCCCTCCAAGATGGAGTGGCTGTGGATGCCGGCACCCTGGTACAGCCAGCTGCAGCCGCAGCTGGCTGTCGGGGGCGAGTTATTGGCCCCAATGGAAAGGGTGCGCAACTTGGACGTCCTCCTGGATGGGCGGCTGTCGTTTGATGATCATTTGGTGGCCGTCTCCAGGAGGGCTTTTTACCAAGTACGCTTGGTTCGCCAGTTGCGCCCCTTCCTTGACCGGGATGCCTTATGCACGGTCACTCACGCTCTTGTCACTTCCCGTTTGGATTATTGCAATGCTCTCTACATGGGGCTGCCCTTGAAGTGCACCCGGAGGCTGCAGCTAGTCCAGAATGCAGCTGCGCGGGTAATAGTGGGAGCAACTCGTTGCTCCCATGTAACACCAATCCTGCGCGGCTTGCACTGGCTTCCTGTGGTCTTTCGGGTGCGCTTTAAGATTTTGGTCACCACCTTCAAAGCGCTCCATGGCGTAGGGCCCGGGTACTTACGGGACCGCCTGCTGTTACCTCATGCCTCCCACCGACCTGTACGCTCACACAGAGAGGGTCTTCTCAGGGTGCCGTCCGCCAAACAATGTCGGCTGGCAGCCCCCAGGGGCAGGACCTTCTCTGTGGGAGCTCCTACATTCTGGAACGAACTTCCCCCTGGACTACGTCAAGTGCCTAATCTTCGGACCTTTCGCCATGAGCTGAAAACGCACTTATTTATTCAAGCGGGACTGGCTTAATATTTTTAAATTTTTAACTGGGGTTTTATTATTTTAGGGTTCGTAATTTTAAATTTTAAATTTTTTAAATGTTGGCCATTTTTTTCTAATATGCTCGGTTTTAAATTGTTGTTTTAATTGTATATTTTTATGTTTTTTAGCTTTTGGCTGTACACCGCCCTGAGTCCTTTGGGAGAAGGGCGGTATAAAAATTTAATAAATAAATAAATAAATAAATACATTGAGGTACATGGAATGCTGTTAGCTTACCACTGAAGTGGTACCTATTTATCTACTCACATTTGCATGCTTTCAAACTGCTATTTCCTATATAATAAGAGGTGAGCTCTTTTTCCCTTCCTTTGAAACTTAATAAAGAGAATAGAGCTGGAAGAGACCTTGGAAGTCTTCTAGTCCAACCCCCTGCTCAAGTAGGAAACCCTATATCATTTCAGATAGGTGGTTGTCCAGTTTTTTTAAAAAAAACCTCCAGTGATGAAGCACCTACAGTTTCTGAAGGCAAGCTGTTCCACTGGTTATTTGTTCTCACTATTAAGAGTTATTTTATTTAGTATGAAAGAAACAGCAAGGAACATTGTTTCCCCAAAGAATAAAGAATGTTCTGACTAAACCGAGTGTCATTAAGCTGGCAAACCACAAGGCATCTGCTAATTGCTTCAAATCAATACACGAAAAGCAAAACTTTCCCCGCAAAGCTATTCCATTCAGTTGCTTCAGGAGAGCAAAGTGAGGTCAACAAATCTGATGAGGGGAAGCGAGCATTTTGTTATACATTAAATACTTGTAAAGCTAAGCTAATTAACTTTTATCACGTTGTCCTCTTATTAGTGAAACTAGGATGTATTGGCTGGCATCACATTACACAGCAGAGGAGGGCTAAGATAATTTGTGGCTCAACAAGCTGTGGGAACTTGACCACTGGTTTAACATGTGTGAAACAGCCTGCTAAATTAAGCTATAAGCTTGCTTATCAATTTGAGTTTAATACTTTGATCCTAGGTAGAAGCAGATATCTCTCTCTCTGGGCACAATGAGAATGTATCTTTTGAAACTATCTCCACATTGGCAACAGGAAGGGCATCTGGCCAGTAAAGATTCCACTAGCTCCATTCATTTGCCCAGACTCAACCCTGCAAGGGATTATTGGGTCGTTAAAAGAAGATGATGATTTTGTGTGTGTGTGCGTGTGTGTGCATGTGTGTGTTTTGTTATCTCAGGTTTAGACTTTTACATGTTATAGGAAAGAACACAGGATGCATACATGTTCTGTAAAGCCAACCATGTTGTGATAACAGAGACATCTGTCTACAAATTGCCTTTCATTTGGAGGCAAGTATTTGCATTCAAATGCTCATATTTATATTTAGAGTCACCAAGCCCAAATCCTGCCGGGAACACCACATGGAATTTCCGCATGAACCACTTCAGAATTTACCTCCAAATTTACTGGATTACCGAATTTTTATTTGCCTTTGTGTTTAGTCCAAGCCCTTCCTGTTCCAAGATCACCTGATACCATAGATGAGGGTTGTTGTTGTTGTTGTTTTGTCAGTCCAGTATTTTCCTCCTTGGCAACTTTTCTCTGTCCACGTAGATGAAGAATGAATTGTTAGGCAGAATGAGGTAACTACTTCTGGCAACAGATCTTAAAAGGCGAGAGGATCAGTCATTTCCTTCGATCATTCATCTTGAACTCTTCATCTCTTGTCTTCCCCATCATCCTGTGAGGATTTCTGAACATCACATGCCACAGCATAACCCCAGTCAATCAGTGTCAGGGGCTTCCTTGTAATATGCAATGCCACAGACATTATAAAGAGCATATTTTAAAGGGAGGATTTAAACATTTGGGCAGATGTTGTAGAACAGATGATGAGCATTATTATTTTTTTACTTCATCCGCAGATCCTGCGCAACATTAATTTTATTCTCAAAAATGGCATTCTCAGTTTTAAGCTCTATATTTTTTTTTTACTCTCTCTTCCCATCCTAAGATTTCCTTAGAAGGTGGTTTGTAAAATGAAAGAAAGAAAGGAAAAGAAAGAAAGAGACGGCAATAAAGTGGGAGCAAAAAAAGAAAGGACATGACCCCTCTGAAAATGATTTTATCCAGACTTTTGCAGTTAAGTATTAGATTTTTCCCCCTACTTCTCTATTTATCCATGGATAATTCATGCTTCCCTCTGGCTATCCAGCAAAATGATGAAGAATGGCTCTTCAAACAAAAATGGAACATTCAGTAAACAATTAGCCTTCATTGATGCATGTTCCTCAGAACGGTGCCTCCATAATGTTCCTGTCTATCTACTCTTAACAGATTCTTGTACTGATTATTGGCTGCCATTGCAATGTTTCTCTGTTTGAAACAACAGTTGATCCACAATAATAATTGATAGCGTATTTGGGATTTCACGTCAGTATGAATGGCAATCATGAAGGGCCGTGATAGCTCAGGCTGTTAGAAGCCTGTTATTAGAACACAGCAGCTTGCAATTACTGCAGGTTCAAGCCCGGCCCGAGGTTGACTCAGCCTTCCATCCTTTATAAGGTAGGTAAAATGAGGACCCAGATTGTTGGGGGGGCAATAAGTTGACTTTGTAAATATACAAATAGAATGAGACTATTGCCTTATACACTGTAAGCCGCCCTGAGTCTTCGGAGAAGGGCGGGATATAAATGTAAATTAAAAAAAAAATATCTGACATCGGTCTAATATCTATATCAGGGGTAGTCAACCTTTTTATACCTATCACTCATTTTTGTATCTCTTTTAGTAGTAAAATTTTCTAACTGCCCACTGGTTCCACAGTAATGCGCCATGTATCGTCGTCTGCGCATGCCTCTCGCACATCGTGGATTGGGTTTGGGGGGTGGGGGCGCTGGCTATCGGCTATAAAAAACCAAAATAAGATTTCTTCCAATAACCGGTTCTCTGAATTGCTTAGAAAGTTAACAACAAGGTGCAAACTGGCTGAATTCCCTGGCTAAATTCTACCACTGATTTAAACACATTGCATGTTTGGTCAGGGCCACAAAACTAGTCCTTAGGGAATTTTGGTGACTGTTTGTTTCTTTCTTTCTTTCTTTAGCATTCCTGGGCAATGTAAGATTTACACTAGTGGCCAAAGTTGTGGAAACCTTTTGGGAAAAGTGTATTTTTGAGATTTGATGGCTAATAAGACCACTTTTTTGGGGGGGAGTTTCAAGATAATCACATTCCACTGCTGGAATGACCTGGGAATAGCCCAGACCTTAAACCAAGGGTGAAATCCAGCAGGTTCTGAGAGGTTCTGAAGAACCAGTAGTGGAAATTTTAAGCAGTTTGGAGAACCAGTAGCAGAAATTTTCAGTAGTTCAGCGAACCAGCAAATACCACCTCTAGCTGGCCCCAGAGTGGGGTGGGAATGGAGATTTTGCAGTATCCTTTCCCTGCCATGCTCACCAAGCCATACCCACCAAGCCACACCATGCCTACCAAGCCATGTTCACAGAACCAATAGTAAAAACATTTGGATTTCACCACTGCCTTAAACCAATTGAAAATCTATGGAGCCAACTATAGAAATTTGTTAGTCAGAAGCAACCCAGCAATAAAACCCAGTTAATAGAAGCAATCATTCAATCTTGGTTTCACATTATAATAGCTGCAGAACTAAAAGACTTAGTTCACTCCACAGGAAGACATTGTAAAGCCGTAATTCATGCTAAAGGTTACTCAACAAAGTATTAACTGACATGGTGATAATTTTTGTATATCTCGTTTTTTCTACGTGTTTCACTTTTCATCTTTATATTGTAACTGCTATTCTAATAGCAAATCCTTCATAAAAGTTATTGCATCACATTCTTGATTAAATGATCTTTTCACTGATATATAATTTTATGGTAGTACTCCCCCCCAAAAAAGTGGTGTTGTTAGCTAGTTTTAGAGAATACACTTTTCCCAAAAGGTTTCCACAATTTTGGCCACTTCTGTAAGGTGTCCAGAAAAGAAAAGAAAAAATCATTTTGTAATCCTTGCTCCAAGTAAAATGGATTTTTTTCCACTTGATCTTTCATTTCTTTGGTTCCTTATAAATTATTTACTCTAATTTCAAGGTCTCAAATATTTTTTTCCTTACTCTTTTCACTTTGGGTCACAGCACATCATGGTCTTGCAATCACAGAGGATATAAACAGGACATCAAAACATTTTAATGAATAATAATTAAAGTATAGTCTTGGAGAAGGGCACCTGAGCAATACCAGCTTAGGATAGTGAGAGACATTTCTAATTTTAATAAAAAACACATCAGACCTATTTCATGATTTAATATAACTGCAGGGTCTGTGCAATAAGTATATCTCTGCAACCTTAAGCAATCTCAGATTTGCTCCTAATTTATTTTCTCTCAATAGAAATAACTATTGAACCGATTCCCCCCCCCCAGTCTTTACATATGGTAAATTAAATAGATAAGTCTCTTCCTCACTGCTATATTTGGATATGAGAACATTCTTATTGTCGTACAAAAGCTTATATTTAGCTCAACACAGGTATTTCAGCAGTGAGCACAATAAAGAGAATTATAATAGCAGCAATGCAATCGTCCAAATTCTAAAATTATAGACATAAGGGAGTAGTTTTAACAATTAATACCACAGGATCATAATTTTCGGCTTTGGCCCTTGTAAGTAAATCCAAAAAAATTACAGGCAGTGCTGAATTGCAACTCAAAAATGACTCTATTATATTCCAGTTCCCAAAATTTAATATACCGTATTTTTTGGAGTATAAGATGCACCTTTTTCCCCCCTAAAAGGGGGTGAAAATTTAGGTATGTCTAATACACTGAATGTAGCCCTGCCCACCCACTGGCTCCCACCCTTTGGCCTCTGCCTCCCAGCAATTTACCTCCTTGCAGCAAGCAGCAAGAAGAAACAGCCCATTTCAGCTTCAGCACAGCCTAATTAGCACAAATTGATTGTCTCTTGGATCGGCCTCTCAACTCTCAGCTGTTTTGTGCGGGCCTCTGCTGCTTGCTGGAAGGAGGTAAATTGTTGGGAGCAGATTTTTTTTTCCTTGTGCTAATCAAGTTATACTGAAAACGAAAATGAAAGTAAAGCAGGCTATTTGCTGTTTGCTGCAACAAGGCAAAATTGCTGGGAGGCAGAAGCAGAGGCAGATTTCTTTTTCTTGTTTTCCTCACCAAAAAAGGTAGGTGCGTCTTATAGTCCGGAGCGTCTTATACTCCGAAAAATACGGTAATATCTTCTAGAGTTTGCAGAGAAGTAGCAAGGCTGTGACTAAGTTTTAAAGATGAGCACATTCCATGCACAAATGTTTGCCTTTCCTGTATGAAACCCTTAACAAGCTTCAGCCCATACTTTTATTCAGCCCGGAAGAAGCGGGGAAAGTGTTCTCTCTAAGATAATGCTTAAAGTCTTTTCTGACACCACATTTTAACTGGAGTTTATTTTAACTGGAAATTAAGGTCTTAGGGTTCACTCACTTGTAATCCTATTAGAACTGAGATGATGTAGAGATGCTTAACTTTGATAGGTTATTCTCTGTTTCTATGACAATTTGTTTCTTGGGATAAATAAAAGGTATGATCCATTCCAGGGGTGAAATCTAAAAATTTTCCCTACCGGTTCTGTGGGCGTGGCTTAATTGGTGGGCATGGCTTGGTGGTCAGATGACTGGGTGGGTGTGGCCAATAATAATAAATAATAAAAATAATTAACAAAGTGTACAAAACAATAAGAGGTACCAAAAACCAACTTTCACACTTTACACACACACAGCACAACACAACACAACACAACTGACTCACACACAATGTAAAAGCAGCTGCACTTCACCCAAAATGGCCCCTGCAACAAGCAGGAACCTCACACTTTCACATTTTACACACACACAACACAACACAACTGACTCACACACACACAAAATGCCACATACAGCTTTGTGAGATTTTGTGTGTTTGTGTAGTTAGAGTGAAACACTACAGGAACACACCAAATCTCAGAAAGCTGCACAAATATTTTATTTTATTATTTTATTTTATTTTATTTTATTGTGGACTTCAAATCCCAGAGTTCCTCAGCCAGCAAAGCAGGAAGTCAAAGCAAGCTTTTTTTCCTTCAGTAGCTGAAGAAAGCATAGCGTTGCCAGCCCGAAAGAGCAGTAATTATAGGTAAGTGAGGAGGGGGCATTGTGGGGGGGGGTTATGGGGGGGGGCTCTTGTAAGTGGGGGCTGTTAAAAAGTGATTTTAAAAGCCTGCTAGGATCAGGAAACTCCTCTGGGATCGCCAGAGGAAAAAAAGTTTTAAAGTCAGCTCCTCTGACGATCTCAGCTGAAGTTCCCTCATAGCAGCCCAGAACCTCTTAAAATAATTGTTTTAACATGTAGAAAACATGTTTTTTAAGGTTCTGGTGATGAGGAACTCAGCTGGGATGGCCAGAGGAGCCTTTTAAAGCCCCCCCTTTTCCTTTTTCCCCCCCTTCGGCTGAAGAGGTTTTTTTAAAAAAAACTTCTAAAGTGTTCTGATGATCTCTGCTCAGCCCCGCGATCATCAGAGGTTTTTTTTTTTTACTTTTAAAGGTATATTTCGGCTGAAGAAAAACTTTTAAAAGTAAAAAAAAAACCCTCTGCTGATGGTGCGGCTCAGCAGAGGCAGGGGGGGCCGGGCCAGGGATTTTTGCTACCGGTCCTCCGAACCAGCAGCTGCCATCGCTAGCTAATTGGGAGAGCCGGTGCGAAACAGAGCACTTCACCCCTGATCCATTCCTTCACCAGGAAATATATTTAAATATTAAAATACAACAAATTCCATGCCAGTTAAAGAGTAAATGTACCCAATGGATTTCCTTTTTTTTTTTTTTTTGGTCCCTCCATGAGCCTATGATTTTCAAACCAATTTACCCCAATTTAATTGAAGTTTTATTTGTAAATGAAGAAGATCCCTGGCGATGTAGTGGTTAAAATGGAGTGCTGCAGGCTAACTCTGCCCACAGCCTGGAGTTCGATCCTGGGGGGATGGGTGTTCAAAATTGACTCGACCTTCAATCCTTCCAAGATCACTAAATGGGGACCCAGAATGTTGGGGGCACTGTGCAAATAATGCTTACATTGTAAATTTCCCAGAGAGTACTGTAAAGCCCTGTGAGGTGGTACATAAGTGTAAATGCTATTGCTAAATGGAATCCATAGGAACTGCAATTTTCAGATTTATGATTAGAGGAGGTTGAAAAAGTAAAATACATTCTATATCCAAGAAAGATCATAATAAGCTGTGCTTCATGGTATGAAAAGTGGCTGGTCTTACTCTATCTCTTTTTTGTGATAAACATTTTACAACCTGTGTGTGTGTGTGTGTGTGTGTGTGTGTGTGTGTGTGTGTGTGTTTAGTCTAGATTCTGCAACTATTTGTCTAGAAATAAACCCTGCCGATGGACCTTAGAAAAACAAGACAGGAATCAAATTGATTTGTTTGAGCTGTGGTGCTGTAGAAGGCTCCTGCGTATTCCTTGGACAACAAAGATGATCAACAAGCAAGTATCAGAGCACATAACAGCAGATATGTCGCTGGAAAGAAAAATAATGAAACGGTGTCTCATTTATTTTGGCCATGTCATGTGGGGAAATTCACTGGAGAAACAAATTATGTTTAGGAGAGTTAGTGGCAAAAGGAAAGCAGGCCATCAAAGAACCTGGTGGCTGGACACCATCAAAGCTGATACCAGCCAGAGCATTAAGTAAACTCAAAGAAGTAGTGCAAGATCAAAAGATGTTGCAAGATCTGGCCCATAGAATCACCAAGGATCAGACACAACTGAATGAATATCATCAGCATCAGCATGATATCCTATTGAACTAAGTGATTTTTTTTGTTCCTGTGGAAATAAAATACGATTATATTTGTTTATGAGTTTCTTATGGAGTTTCTTGTGGCGTCATCCCTAAAATAGTTTTTGGAGTATTGGTTGGAGAATTTTAACATCATAGAAGTCGTGAAGGCTATAGATTGCCAGAGTAGAAAACCTTCTTCCGTATATTTTGCAAAATAAAGTGTATAGATCAAGGCATGTGTCTTAAACTTTTGGAGAAGGTTTAGAAAAATGACTGTTGGGATTAAGAGCCTATTTCCATTTTCCTTCAGCTATGGGTCTTCTTTTCCAGGGATTTACCCATGTAGAAACTGGACTTTTGGGAAGAACTAGCTGTAGAGCTGCAAACTGATAGAGAGTAGTTCCCTTGAGCCAGTTACTCCTCTTCTCTCTCAGCCCTCAGAAGCAAGCATTGGCACACCACTGAAAACCTTTAAATGCCTTCAGAAAGAAAAGAAAATCTGAGGCTGTAAAGGACTGCACAATAAATAAGAAAGCCTACTTTATCTTGCCTACATGCCAACACAAAACAAAATAAACAAAGGCTACATTTCTAGATAAGATTGCAACCTTTTTTCCCCCCTATGCAGGTTCCAAGATGTAGTAAATCCCTTTTGATATGTTATTATTTCTCACACCCTATGATCATCCTGAAAGAGGCGGTGGTGAGACCCCTCCTTAAGAAGCCCTCCCTGGACCCAGCTATTTTGGGTAATTATCGTCCAGTCTCCAACCTTCGCTTTGTTGCGAAGGTTGTAGAGAGTGCCGTGGCGCGACAGCTACCCCAATACCTGGATGAAGATGTCTATCTAGACCCGTTCCAGTCCGGCTTCCGACGCGGATACAGCACGGAGACAGCTTTGGTCGCATTGGTGGATGATCTCTGGAGGGCCAGGGACAGGGGTTATTCCTCTGCCCTGGTCCTATTAGACCTCTCGGCGGCATTCGATACCATCGACCATGGTATCTTGCTGCGCCGGCTGGGGGGATTGGGAGTGGGAGGCACCGTATATCGGTGGTTCTCCTCCTATCTCTCCGACGGACGCAGGCGGTGTTGACGGGGGCAGAGGTCGACCGCGAGGGGCCTCACTTGTGGGGTCCCGCGGGGTCGATTCTCTCGCCCTGTTGTTCAACATCTACATGAAGCCGTTGGGTGAGATCATCAGTGGTTTCGGGTGAGATACCAGCAGTGCGCTGATGATACTCAGCTGTACTTCTCCACCCGGGCCACCCCAATGAAGTTGTTGAAGTGCTGTCCCGGTGTTTGGAAGCCGTACGGGTCTGGATGGGGAGAAACAGGCTCAAGCTTAATCCCTCCAAGACGGAGTGGCTGTGGATGCCGGCATCCCCATTCAGGCAGCTGCAGCCGCGGCCGGCTGTCGGGGGCGAGTTATGGGCCCCAAAGGGTAGGGTGCGCAGCTTAGGCGTCGCCCTGGATGAGCGGCTGTCGTTTGAAGATCATTTGACGGCCATCTCCAGGAGGGCCTTCTACCAGGTTCGCCTGGTCCGGCAGTTGCACCCCTTCCTTGATCGGGATGCCTTATGCACAGTCACTCATGCTCTCGTTACCTCTCGCTTGGATTAGTGTAATGCTCTCTACATGGGGCTCCCCTTGAAGTGCACTCGGAGGCTTCAGTTAGTCAGAATGCAGCTGCGCGGGTGATAGAGGAGCTACGCGTAGCTCCCATGTAACACCGCTCCTCGCAGACTGCACTGGCTGCCTGTGGCCTTCGAGTGCACTTTAAATGATTCTGACCTTTAAAGCGCTCCATGGCTTGGGACCTGGGTACTTACGGGACCGCCTGCTGTTACCACATGCCTCCCACCGACCCGTGCGCTCCCATAGAGGGACTTCTCAGGGTGCCGTCCGCCAAACAATGTCGGCTGGCGGCCCCAGGAAGGGCCTTCTCTGTGGGGCTCCCACTCTCTGGAGCAGGCTTCCCCTGGTTTCGTCAAATACCTGACCTTGGACATTCCGTCGCGAACTGAAGACCCATCTTTTTATTCGCGGGGCTGGCTTAATTGGATTTTAAAGGGAATTTTACCAATTTTAAATGGGGTTTTAATTGTGATGATTTTTAACATCAGGCTAATTTTGAATAAGTTTTTTAAGGGTATTTAAATTGTGTATATTTGTATTGTTGGTTTTATTTTGCCTGTACACCGCCCTGAGTCCTTCAGGAGAAGGGCGGTATAAAAATTAAATTAAATAAATAAATAATAAATAAATCCTCATCTAGAGAAAGGAGAAATTTATTCCCACCTCTTTTTAAGGACATGGATGCACCCTTCCTAGCAATTATGTTTGCTAGTAATTGACGATCCAAAAAAAGATCATTAAAAATGTAAACTAAGTCCACATTTTCCTTTACCAATAAGGTAAGAATTCTTTTAAAGAGGCGGTGGTGAGACCCTCCTTAAGAAGCCCTCCCTGGACCCAGCTATTTTGGGTAATTATCGTCCAGTCTCAACCTTGGCTTTGTTGCGAAGGTTGTAGAAAATGCCGTGGCGCGACAGCTACCCCAATACCTGGATGAAGATGTCTATCTAGACCCGTTCCAGTCCGGCTTCCGGCGGATACAGCACGGAGACAGCTTTGGTCGCATTGGTGGATGATCTCTGGAGGGCCAGGGACAGGGTTATTCCTCTGCCCTGGTCCTATTAGACCTCTCGGCGTTCGATACCATCGACCATGGTATCTTGCTGCGCCGGCTGGGGATTGGGAGTGGGAGGCACCGTATATCGGTGGTTCTCCTCCTATCTCTCCGACGGACGCAGGCGGTGTTGACGGGGGCAGAGGTCGACCGCGAGGGCCTCACTTGTGGGGTCCCGCGGGGTCGATTCTCTCGCCCTGTTGTTCAACATCTACATGAAGCCGTTGGGTGAGATCATCAGTGGTTTCGGGGTGAGATACCAGCAGTACGCTGATGATACTCAGCTGTACTTCTCCACCCCGGACACCCCAATGAAGTTGTTGAAGTGCTGTCCCGGTGTTTGGAAGCCGTACGGGTCTGGATGGGGAGAAACAGGCTCAAGCTTAATCCCTCCAAGACGGAGTGGCTGTGGATGCCGGCATCCCGATTCAGTCAGCTGCAGCCGCAGCTGGCTGTCGGAGGCGAGTTATTGGCCCCAAAGGATAGGGTGCGCAACTTAGGCGTCCTCCTGGATGATCGGCTGTCGTTTGAAGATCATTTGACGGCCGTCTCCAGGAGGGCCTTCTACCAGGTTCGCCTGGTCCGGCAGTTGCGCCCCTTCCTTGATCGGGATGCCTTATGCACAGTCACTCATGCCCTCGTTACCTCTCGCTTGGATTACTGTAATGCTCTCTACATGGGGCTCCCCTTGAAGTGCACTCGGAGGCTTCAGTTAGTCCAGAATGCAGCTGCGCGGGTGATAGAGGAGCTACGCGTAGCTCCCATGTAACACCGCTCCTCGCAGACTGCACTGGCTGCCTGTGGCCTTCGAGTGCACTTTAAATGATTCTGACCTTTAAAGCGCTCCATGGCTTAGGACCTGGGTACTTACGGGACCGCCTGCTGTTACCACATGCCTCCCACCGACCCGTACGCTCCCATAGAGAGGGACTTCTCAGGGTGCCGTCCGCCAAACAATGTCGGCTGGCGGCCCCCAGGGGAAGGGCCTTCTCTGTGGGGGCTCCCACTCTCTGGAGCAGGCTTCCCCTGGTTTCGTCAAATACCTGACCTTGGACATTCCGTCGCGAACTGAAGACCATCTTTTTATTCGCGGGGCTGGCTTAATTGGATTTTAAAGGGAATTTTACCAATTTTAAATGGGGTTTTAATTGACGATGATTTTTAACATCAGGCTAATTTTGAATAAGTTTTTTAAGGGTATTTAAATTGTGTATATTTGTATTGTTGGTTTTATTTTGCCTGTACACCGCCCTGAGTCCTTCAGGAGAAGGGCGGTATAAAAATTAAATTAATTAAATAAATAAATAAATAAATCCTCATCTAGAGAAAGGAGAAATTTATTCCCACCTCTTTTTAAGGACATGGATGCACCCTTCCTAGCAATTATGTTTGCTAGTAATTGACGATCCAAAAAAAGATCATTAAAAATGTAAACTAAGTCCACATTTTCCTTTACCAATAAGGTAAGAATTCTTTTTAAAACTGTTTGTTGTTTTAATGTTAATAGGAATTAGAGTAATATATTCCTAAAAGAAAAATTATTTAGGAAAATATGAGGTTACAAATAATTTTGATGTGTCTAGTTTTAATATATTTTAATCTCTCTCTCTCTCCCTCTCTGTCTATCTCTGTGTCTCTCTCTCACACACACACTTCTCTCTCTCTCTCTCTCCATCTCTCTCTCTCTCTCTCTGTGTGTGTGTGTGTGTGTGTGTGTTGAGTTTGCCTCATTTAATCTAGAACCTCAGAATCTAATGACGGTATATAAGCAAGATAAACTTCACAGTATGCTTCTGGGTTGGATACTTGCCCACAACACTGTATGACTGAATGACAATAATTTTGTATTCAGCTGAATCATCTGAACTCGTGTTGCAGACTGGTTTAATGAATACAGAACATAAGCCCAGAAAATCAGAAGCAAGACGGGAAAACATTTCAGTGTTTTGTTTTTTGTTTTTCTCTCTCTTTCTCCACTGCAGCAAATTTATTACACACACCCAGTGGTGGGTTTCAAATATTTTTACTACGGGTTCTGTGGGTGTGGCTTGCTGGGCATGGCATGGCTTGCTGGGCATGGCATGGCTTGCTGGGCGTGGCATGGCATGGCTTGCTGGGCATGGCATGGCTTGCTGGGCATGGCATGGGAAGGATACTGTAAAATCTCCACTCCCACCCCACTCCAGGGGACGGTTACTGCAAAATCCACATTTTCTCCTGATCAGCTGGGATTTGGCAGGCAGAGGATAGATGTGGTGGGGCCAGTCAGAACTTTTACTACTCAAAATTCCGCTACTGGTTCTCCAGAACTGGTCAGAACCTGCTGAAACACACCTCTGCACACACCATATTCCATGAAATCATTAGGAAATAATTTAACCAAAGCCAGGGCTAACCTAGAGCTGGAGTGAGGATGTATGCCAATTCTAGACACAGCCCCATTTCCTCCTAATCAGCTGAAACAGTGGTGGGTTTCAAATTTTTAACATCATAGAAGTCGTGAAGGCTATAGATTGCCAGAGTAGAAAACTTTCTTCCGTATATTTTGCAAAATAAAGTGTATAGATCAAGGCATGTGTCTTAAATTTTTGGAGAAGGTGGTGATAGAAAAATGATTGTTGGGATTAAGAGCCTATTTCCATTTTCCTCCAGCTATGGATCTTCTTTTCCAGGAATTTACCCATGTAGAAACTGGACTTTTGGGAAGAACTAGCTGTAGAGCTGCAAACTGATAGAGAGTAGTTCCCTTGAGCCAGTTACTCCTCTTCTCTCTCAGCCCTCAGAAGCAAGCATTGGTACACCACTGAAAACCTTTAAATGCTTTCAGAAAGAAAAGAAAATCTGAGGCTGTAAAGGACTGCACAATAAATAAGAAAGCCTAATTTATCTTGCCTACATGCCAACACAAAACAAAATAAACAAAGGCTACATTTCTAGATAAGATTGCAACCTTTTTTCCCCCCTATGCAGCTTCCAAGATGTAGTAAATCCCTTTTGATATGTTATTATTTCTCACACCCTATGATCGTCCTCATCTAGAAAAAGGAGAAATTTATTCCCACCTCTTTTTAAGGACATGGATGCACCTTTCCTAGCAATTATGTTTGCTAGCAATTGACGATCCAAAAAAAAAAAGATAATTAGAAATGTAAAGTAAGTCCACATTTTCCTTTACCAATAAGGTAAGAATTCTTTTAAAAACTGTTTGTTGTTTTAATGTTAATAGGAATTAGAGTAATATATTCCTAAAAGAAAAATTATTTAGGAAAATATGAGGTTACAAATAATTTTGATATGTCTAGTTTTAATATATTTTAATCTCTCTCTCTCCCTCTGTCTATATTCCAGCTCTCTCTCTCTCTCTCTCTCTCTCTCCCTCCCTCCCTCCTCCTCCCTCCTCCCTCACTCTCTCTCTTTCTCTCTCTGTTCTAGAGCAATATAGTTTAGTCACCCTTCTTTGACTATCTAATTAATATGCAAAGAAATGAATTAAAAGAAGCAATAGTTAAAATAAGGAAGCTAACCCTATCATTACTTTGCACAGCTTTCTTAATTTATTGAGGAATAGGTGAAATGTTACCAGATTTGGGATTCAAAAACCTGGATAACCAAATGCCTGCAAAGATACCCAAGCAACTTTTTTTAACCCCAGCTTGTGTGTGTTGAGTTTGCCTCATTTAATCTAGAACCTCAGAATCTAATGACGGTATATAAGCAAAATAAACTTCACAGTATGCTTCTGGGTTGGATACTTGCCCACAACACTGTATGACTGAATGACAATAATTTTGTATTCAGCTGAATCATCTGAACTCGTGTTGCAGACTGGTTTAATGAATACAGAACATAAGCCCAGAAAATCAGAAGCAAGACGGGAAAACATTTCAGTGTTTTGTTTTTTTGTTTTTCTCTCTCTTTCTCCTCTGCAGCAAATTTATTACACACACCCAGTGGTGGGTTTCAAATTTTTTTACTACAGGTTCTGTGGGCGTGACTTGGTGGGCGTGGCTTGGTGGGCATAGCAGGGGAACGTTACTGAAAAATCCCATTTCCTCCTAATCAGCTGAAACAGTGGTGGGTTTCAAATATTTTTACTACCAGTTCTGTGGGTGTGGCTTGCTGGGCATGGCATGGCTTGCTGGGCGTGGCATGGCATGGGAAGGATACTGTAAAATCTCCACTCCCACCCCACTCCAGGGGACGGTTACTGCAAAAATCCACATTTTCTCCTGATCAGCTGGGATTTGGCAGGCAGAGGATAGATGTGGTGGGGCCAGTCAGAACTTTTACTACTCAAAAATTCCGCTACTGGTTCTCCAGAACTGGTCAGAACCTGCTGAAACACACCTCTGCACACACCATATTCCATGAAATCATTAGGAAATAATTTAACCAAAGCCAGGGCTAACCTAGAGCTGGAGTGAGGATGTAGAAAAATGACTGTTGGGATTAAGAGCCTATTTCCATTTTCCTTCAGCTATGGGTCTTCTTTTCCAGGATTTACCCATGTAGAAACTGGACTTTGGGAAGAACTAGCTGTAGAGCTGCAAACTGATAGAGAGTAGTTCCCTTGAGCCAGTTACTCCTCTTCTCTCTCAGCCCTCAGAAGCAAGCATTGGCACACCACTGAAAACCTTTAAATGCCTTCAGAAAGAAAAGAAAATCTGAGGCTGTAAAGGACTGCACAATAAATAAGAAAGCCTAATTTATCTTGCCTACATGCCAACACAAAACAAAATAAACAAAGGCTACATTTCTAGATAAGATTGCAACCTTTTTTCCCCCCTATGCAGGTTCCAAGATGTAGTAAATCCCTTTTGATATGTTATTATTTCTCACACCCTATGGTCATCCTGAAAGAGGCGGTGGTGAGACCCTCCTTAAGAAGCCCTCCTGACCCAGCTATTTTGGGTAATTATCGCCCAGTTCCAACCTTCGCTTTGTTGCGAAGGTTGTAGAGAGTGCCGTGCGCGACAGCTACCCCAATACCTGGATGAAGATGTCTATCTAGACCTGCTCCAGTCCGCTTCCGACGCGGATACAGCACGGAGACAGCTTTGGTCGCATTGGTGGATGATCTCTGAGGGCCAGGGACAGGGTTATTCCTCTGCCCTGGTCCTATTAGACCTCTCGGCGGCATTCGATACCATCGACCATGGTATCTGCTGCGCCCGGCTGGGGGATTGGGAGTGGAGGCACCGATATCGGTGGTTCTCTCCTATCTCTCCGACCGGACGCAGACGGTGTTGACGGGGGCAGAGGTCACCGCGAGGGGCCTCACCTGTGGGGTCCCGCAGGGTCGATTCTCTCGCCCCTGTTGTTCAACATCTACATGAAGCCGTTGGGTGAGATCATCAGTGGTTTCGGGTGAGATACCAGCAGTACGCTGATGATACTCAGCTGTATTTTCCACCCCGGCCACCCCAATGAAGTTGTTGAAGTGCTGTCCCGTGTTTGGAAGCCGACGGGTCTGGATGGGGAGAAACAGGCTCAAGCTTAATCCTCCAAGACGGAGTGGCTGTGGATGCCGCATCCCGATTCAGTCAGCTGCAGCCGCAGCTGGCTGTCGGAGGCGCAGTTATTGGCCCCAAAGGATAGGGTGCGCAACTTAGGTGTCCTCCTGGATGATCGGCTGTCGCTTGAAGATCATTTGACGCCGCTCCAGGAGGGCCTTCCACCAGGTTCGCCTGGTCCGCAGTTGCGCCTTCCTTGATCGGGATGCCTTATGCACAGTCACTCATGCCCTCGCTACCTCTCGCTTGGATTACTGTAATGCTCTCTACATGGGGCTCCCTTGAAGTGCACTCGAGGCTTCAGTTAGTCCAGAATGCAGCTGCGCTGGTGATAGAGGGAGCTACGCCAGCTCCCATGTAACACCGCCTCCTGCGCAGACTGCACTGGCTGCCTGTGGCCTTCGAGTGCACTTTAAGGTGTTGGTTACGACCTTTAAAGCGCCCATGGCTTAGGACCTGGGTACTTACGGGACCGCCTGCTGTTACCACATGCCTCCCACCGACCCGTACGCTCCCATAGAGAGGGACTTCTCAGGGTGCCGTCCGCCAAACAATGTCGGCTGGCGGCCCCCAGGGGAAGGGCCTTCTCTGTGGGGGCTCCCACTCTCTGGAACGAGCTTCCCCCTGGTTTACGTCAAATACCTGACCTTCGGACATTCCGTCGCGAACTGAAGACCCATCTTTTTATTCGCGCAGGGCTGGCTTAATTGGATTTTAAAAGGGAATTTTACCAATTTTAAATGGGGTTTTAATTGACGATGATTTTTAACATCAGGCTAATTTTGAATAAGTTTTTTAAGGGTATTTAAATTGTGTATATTTGTATTGTTGGTTTTATTTTGCCTGTACACCGCCCTGAGTCCTTCAGGAGAAGGGCGGTATAAAAATTAAATTAATTAAATAAATAAATAAATAAATCCTCATCTAGAGAAAGGAGAAATTTATTCCCACCTCTTTTTAAGGACATGGATGCACCCTTCCTAGCAATTATGTTTGCTAGTAATTGACGATCCAAAAAAAGATCATTAAAAATGTAAACTAAGTCCACATTTTCCTTTACCAATAAGGTAAGAATTCTTTTTAAAACTGTTTGTTGTTTTAATGTTAATAGGAATTAGAGTAATATATTCCTAAAAGAAAAATTATTTAGGAAAATATGAGGTTACAAATAATTTTGATATGTCTAGTTTTAATATATTTTAATCTCTCTCTCTCCCTCTCTGTCTATCTCTGTGTCTCTCTCTCACACACACACTTCTCTCTCTCTCTCTCCATCTATCTCTCTCTCTGTGTGTGTGTCTCTCTCTCTCTCACACACACACACAGTTCTCACTCTCTCTCTTTCTCTCTCTGTTCTAGAGCAATATAGTTTAGTCACCCTTCTTTGACTATCTAATTAATAACATGCAAAGAAATGAATTAAAAGAAGCAATAGTAAAATAAGGAAGCTAACCCTATCATTACTTTGCACAGCTTTCTTAATTTATTGAGGAATAGGTGAAATGTTACCAGATTTGGGATTCAAAAACCTGGATAACCAAATGCCTGCAAAGATACCCAAGCAACTTTTTTTAACCCCAGCTTGTGGGTGTTGAGTTTGCCTCATTTAATCTAGAACCTCAGAATCTAATGACGGTATATAAGCAAGATAAACTTCACAGTATGCTTCTGGGTTGGATACTTGCCCACAATACTGTATGACTGAATGACAATAATTTTATATTCAGCTGAATCATCTGAACTCGTGTTGCAGACTGGTTTAATGAATACAGAACATAAGCCCAGAAAATCAGAAGCAAGACGGGAAAACATTTCAGTGTTTTGTTTTTTGTTTTTCTCTCTCTTTCTCCTCTGCAGCAAATTTATTACACACACCCAGTGGTGGGCTTCAAATTTTTTTACTACGGGTTCTGTGGGCGTGGCTTGGTGGGCGTGGCTTGGTGGGCATAGCAGGGGAACGTTACTGAAAAATCCCCATTTCCTCCTGATCAGCTGGAACAGTGGTGGGTTTCAAATATTTTTACTACCAGTTCTGTGAGTGTGGCTTGCTGGGCATGGCATGGCTTGCTGGGCGTGGCATGGCATGGGAAGGATACTGTAAAATCTCCACTCCCACCCCACTCCAGGGGACGATTACTGCAAAAATCCACATTTTCTCCTGATCAGCTGGGATTTGGCAGGCAGAGGATAGATGTAATGGGGCCAGTCAGAATTTTTACTCCTCAAAAATTCCGCTACCGGTTCTCCAGAACTGGTCAGAACCTGCTGAAACCCACCTCTGCACACACCATATTCCATGAAATCATTAGGAAATAATTTAACCAAAGCCAGGGCTAACCTAGAGCTGGAGTGAGGATGTATGTCAATTCTAGACACAGCCCCATTTCCCTCTTTCTAATATTGGGATTTAGTGATGGAAAAGAATTGCTATGCAGGTTTCTATGATGGTTCAGAACCGTTATCAGAGATTTTAAACTCCATCTCTGTCGGAAGATATCTTTCTGTCATCAGAGAAGATACAAATAACTGTATGGCTTTGTGGATTTCTTTCTAAAGTGTGCAACCATACAAAGGGGATGAAATTATCCAGAGAAATTGAACCCAATTTCTTTGATTTCCCATAAAGGGTTCCCCTTCTAAGTGTAATACTGTTGCACGCCTTACAGATCGTAACCAGTAGAAAAATAGATGAACATGTAAATGAATGCGACACAATTTAATGTGGATGAGCAACTGTTTAATTGAAAGTCACATTCCATTTATTTAGGACAACACCATGCGTCCATCACAATTCATATAGGAAAGTATAGGGGCTTATTTCATGATTATAAGATGCTGCTAATGTCGATCTGATTCTCCTTGGTTACCTACAAATGTTGCTGATTGGGGACTTCATTATAAACCAAGCTAAACACAAAGAAATGGTTGATGTGCCAGGGCTAAGAAATGTGATTACTGTCTTTTGGTCTTATCATATTCTCTGTCTATATTCCAGCTCTCTCTCTCTCTCTCTCTCCCTCCCTCCCTCCCTCCCTCCCTCCCTCCCTCCCTCTCTTTCTTTCTCTCTTGCACACACACGCACACACACACTAGTGGTGGGTTTCAATTTTTTTACTACCAGTTCTGTGGGTGTGGCTTGGTGAGCATGGCATGGCTTGATGGGCGTGGCAGGGGAAGGATACTGTAAAATATCCATTCCCAACCCACTCCAACATTTTATTACTGTAAAATTCCATTCTCACCCCACTCCAGGGGAAGGTTATTGCAAAATCTCCATTTCCTCCCGATCAGCTGGAACTCAAGAGGCAGAGAATAGATGGGGGTGGGTCCAGTCAGAATTTTTACTACCGGTTCTCCGAACTACTCAAAATTCCCACTACCAGTTCTCCAGAACTGGTCAGAACCTGCTAAAACCCACCTCTGACACACACACTTTCAATGAAAAATAAAAGGTGTTACAAATGCTACTTTATAAACAATATCTATAACTGTTTTTATGTATTCAAAATAGATGTCTCCTAATAATACACCCTATTACATTTGCAATGTTATCTAACATTCATAAGGCGTACTGGATTGTGCGTTGTTTGTTTTGTTCCCAAAAATAGATCAGTGGTAATTGCAGTTATAGGGAAGCTTAACGTCTTGAGTTCAATATCTAGGCTTACCTTTACAAATAAAAGAAATAAAGCTTTAATTGCCTTTTATTAATTCAGTACTAATGAATTCATATCCATAATCCCTTCCCACAAAAGTAAAGAAAACGATTGCTTTTTTTTTTTGTTACCAATGATTCTAAGGATGCATCTTCCTTTAGTCTCTATTGTTATTGATTGGTTGATTGTAAAATGCACAAGCTTCATTTCAAGTTGCAGAACATTTCGGTGAGCAGCTATATTTGTTGCAGGTCTGAGCATGAAAATATTATCAAGGCCATTGGCTTCACCATGTTATAAATTTTAAAATTTGAAACATTGACATTTGAAACTGGAAAGAAGAGATTACAGATAGATCATCAAGGAGAAAATCTATACGGTTGCTAGGAGTGAAAAACGACTACGTGGCAAAATTAATCAATTTAAATTACAATTTGCTTGCAATTTCGAAAGGCATAAATAAAAAAAAATGTGGAACATAGACTATCTATGAAGAAAGTTACAGTTCATATTGCTTTATGAATATCTGTTTTGCAACCTGACCAAAACTGCTTGATGTTTTGCTTTTCTGAAAGAAACTTCCAATGAAAGCTGAAGAAGTAAACTTCTAATTTTCTAAAATTAAGAAACTATTCTTGCCTGTTTGTTTGTGTTAAAATCATTTACAAAGTATCCTTCCCTAGTTTATCCGCTTGATTCTTCCAGACAATATGTCATAAAGATTTTGAAATATACAGTGTATACAAACAGTTCCTGGCTAACCTCCTTCTTTCCCTATATTTAATGTGAGCTATGTCAAAGCATTCAAATTTTGTCCAGATGTGAATTGTGCAGAGAAGTTGCTCCTACTTAGGAGAATGATGCTACAGACGGCAATTGGAAAATCATTCATTTCCGCAGTATCCCAAATCTAAAACTGTAACTTTGAATCTTGCATTACCTCTTCATTTTTCTGATTAGCAACTTGCCAGTCATAATAACCATCTTCACCAATAGCCTTTCTCTCCTGTCTTTATATTAGAGCATGTGGCTATATCTCTCCATGACTTTCGGTGTCTAGAATTAATAACCAGAAACAGAAAAGAGTTGAGCTGGCCCAAAATATACATATTCACCATTCACCAGGTTAAATATTAGCATTCAATCTTATAAGGCAGAGGCCGGGCATCCTCCATCAAGGCCCCCTGAAATGTTATTACCCAACTGTCAATGCTTAATGAGACAGAAAGGAAAGATTGTCAAATATATGGGTGCAATTATGTTGACTATTAAATAGTCACATAAACAATCAATCAAAGTTAGCGTATGTCATGACCCCTCCCATTTCTTTTTTTTTACTTACCGTTTGGTGTGCAACTCCAAGCCTGTCATTCAAAGATACCTAGGTGCAGCCCCAGTGATTAGGAAAAGAAAATTATGCTATGGATAGCCCTGCAAATGTCTCTTTCTATGCTACTTCTTTCTTCTCTCGGTTAAAGACAGAGCTGGCTGATTCAGCGGCAGTTCTGTCACCTTGAACTGACAAGAGTGAAAGGAAGTTTCAAGTTAAGGTGAAAAGAGATGCAGCCCCCAAGGGACAGGGCAAGGATGTGACTGGACTGGTGACAGGGCAGGAAGAGGAGAGAGAGAGAGAGAAAGGCAGAGAGACAGAGAAAGAGAGAAACACACAGAGGGGGACAGAGAGAGAGATGAAAGAGAGAGATGAAAGAGAAAGACACACACACAGAGAGAGAAACACACAGAGAGACACAGAGAGAGAGATGAAAGAGAGAAAGAGAGAGATGAAAGAGTGAGAAAGAAAGAGAGAGAGAGAGAGAGAGAAACACAGAGAGAAAGACAGAGAGAGAGAGACACACACACAGAGAGATGAAAGAGAGACAGAGAGATATATATGAAAGAGAAAGAGAAAGAGAGAAAGAGACGGAGAGAGGGAGATGAAAGAGAGAGAGAGAGAGAATAGTTAAAATAAGGAAGCTAACCCTATCATTACTTGCACAGCTTTCTTAATTTATTGAGGAATAGGTGAAATGTTACCAGATTTGGGATTCAAAACCTGGATAACCAAATGCCTGCAAAGATACCCAAGCAACTTTTTAACCCCAGCTTGTGTGTTGAGTTTGCCTCATTTAATCTAGAACCTCAGAATCTAATGACGGTATATAAGCAAAATAAACTTCACAGTATGCTTCTGGGTTGGATACTTGCCCACAACACTGTATGACTGAATGACAATAATTTTGTATTCAGCTGAATCATCTGAACTCGTGTTGCAGACTGGTTTAATGAATACAGAACATAAGCCCAGAAAATCAGAAGCAAGACGGGAAAACATTTCAGTGTTTTGTTTTTTGTTTTTCTCTCTCTTTCTCCTCTGCAGCAAATTTATTACACACACCCAGTGGTGGGTTTCAAATTTTTTTACTACAGGTTCTGTGGGCGTGACTTGGTGGGCGTGGCTTGGTGGGCATAGCAGGGGGACGTTACTGAAAATCCCATTTCCTCTAATCAGCTGAAACAGTGGTGGGTTTCAATTATTTTTACTACCAGTTCTGTGGGTGTGGCTTGCTGGGCATGGCATGGCTTGCTGGGCGTGGCATGGCATGGGAAGGATACTGTAAAATCTCCACTCCCACCCCACTCCAGGGGACGGTTACTGCAAAAATCCACATTTTCTCCTGATCAGCTGGGATTTGGCAGGCAGAGGATAGATGTGGTGGGGCCAGTCAGAACTTTTACTACTCAAAAATTCCGCTACTGGTTCTCCAGAACTGGTCAGAACCTGCTGAAACACACCTCTGCACACACCATATTCCATGAAATCATTAGGAAATAATTTAACCAAAGCCAGGGCTAACCTAGAGCTGGAGTGAGGATGTATGCCAATTCTAGACACAGCCCCATTTCCCTCTTTCTAATATTGGGATTTAGTGATGGAAAAGAATTGCAATGCAGGTTTCTATGATGGTTCAGAACCATTATCAGAGATTTTAAACTCCATCTCTGTTGGAAGATATCTTTCTGTCATCAGAGAAGATACAAATAACTGTATGGCTTTGTGGATTTCTTTCTAAAGTGTGCAACCATACAAAGGGGATGAAATTATCCAGAGAAATTGAACCCAATTTCTTTGATTTCCCATAAAGGGTTCCCCTTCTAAGTGTAATACTGTTGCACGCCTTACAGATCGTAACCAGTAGAAAAATAGATGAACATGTAAATGAATGTGACACAATTTAATGTGGATGAGCAACTGTTTAATTAAAAGTCACATTCCATTTATTGAGGACAACACCATGTGTCCATCACAATTCATATAGGAAAGTATAGGGGCTTATTTCATGATTATAAGATGCTGCTAATGTCGATCTGATTCTCCTTGGTTACCTACAAATGTTGTTGATTGGAGACTCCATTATAAACCAAGCTAAACACAAAGAAATGGTTGATGTGCCAAGGCTAAGAAATGTGATTACTGTCTTTTGGTCTTATCATATTCTCTGTCTATATTCCATCTCTCTCTCTCTCTCTCTCTCTCCCTCCCTCCCTCCCTCCCTCCCTCCCTCCCTCCCTCCCTCCCTTCCTTTCTTTCTCTCTTGTACACACACACACACACACACTAGTGGTGGGTTTCAATTTTTTTTACTACCAGTTCTGTGGGTGTGGCTTGGTGAGCATGGCATGGCTTGATGGGCATGGCAGGGGAAGGATACTGTAAAATCTCCATTCCCAAGGCCCCTGAAATGTTATTACCCAACTGTCAATGCTTAATGAGACAGAAAAGAGAGAAACACACAGAGAGACACACACAGAGAGAGAGAAGGAGATGAGAGAGAGAGAAATTTCTGACAAGACCATTTGGTGAAGCCTGAGAAAGCTGCATACTGGGGAAAACTGTGAAGCAGGCAGTAATAGAAAGATGACATTGGACAAACAGGAGTAGGATTTGGGGCTTTCTTTCTCCCTCCCCACCCCCCTTCAGGTAACTTCTGTTTTCAGCTAGTAGATGATGTTAATTCCTTTCAAAGTTCAACATCCTGGTTTTCTTTAGACCCCAAAATATTACTTTCTAAAACAACCAGAAAATCTTTAGATACACTACTCAGAAAGTTCCTATTATATGTTCAATAGACAAACATAGAACGATTCCAAAAGATACGAGTTGAACTGACCCTGTTTTAAATGACTAGTTTGATCAGGCCATATACTTGTTCTTTCATTTGATAATTCCCCTAATCCAGGGGCTGTCAAACTCCAGACCCGTGGGCCGGATGAGTCACATGCTGGCCACGGCCACACCCAGTTTAGTGAAGGAGGAAAAAAGTCCCGATACATCATGTGATGCCACCTTGATGACGTGAGTTTGACACCCCTGCCCTAATCTTTAAAAATTGTGTTAAGGAAGTCATGCAAGTGAACTTGCGAGATCTCTTCAGACAAGTTAGAATTTCCTTTTGTTCAAGGAGAATGGAAATGAGAACCTCCCTTTATTTATCCTGAGACAACCATTCTATGGTATTTGTGGGAAGAGTGTGTTTAATAATTTAATAGTAGGTAGTATCTAACGAGACTGCCACAACAATGTTGTAAAGTGTGCAAGGGTTGGGTGCTCTTGCGTCTTTGATTTACTTGCACAGAAATAGCCTAAGGGTAAGAACATGTGTTCTGTGTCAAAAATTATTTTATTAACAACTTCAGAGAGTTATTTTTATGGCTTACGTTCAACTGCTAAAAAGAACTGCATGGGAACAAACAGTAGGCAATTTAATTCTTCATCAATTAACCACTAGTAGAGGCAGTTAACAAAACATGAATGAAAGGAACTTTTAAATAAAGCTAACTGAACAACACACACACACACACACAAATAAAACAATCTTGAGAGAAGTAGATGACTCCGTTCCATTTGGGAAATTGCATACTTCTGCTCTCCTTCCATTGAATTGATAGGGACACTTGTCTAATCAGCTTTCCTGGGCAGTGATGGCTGCCCACATTTTTTATGAGGCAGTGAACAAACAGCTTAGAGTGCAGCATGGTTGTCTCCATAGGAAAGCATCAGCATGTAGCTCTTTGAGTGTCCTTAAACTGCTTTGCCTCTATCCAGTTGCATTATCTGAAAGAAGACCAACTCTCCCCAACCAGGCAGAGAAGAAAAAGTAAATGGTGGAAGATTAATAGCAAGGAACAGAAAATGCAGAGATTTGACAATGAGGCAGTTAGCAAGCTATCTGTTGAAAAACGGGTCTGTTGGTAGGCATAGAAGCAATGTTTGATCCAATGTACATACTGCTTTTCAGTGATTTTGAAAACATTGAAACAGTTCCTACTTGTTTAAATGATGATGTTTTGCAGTAAAAAGATTACAGAAATGTAGAAACACCACAACCAGACTTAATAAGCTATTTAGGAAAGGTGTTGGTAAAGAAATTGCTTTTTTAAGGATAGGAATACTCCACGAAAAGCCCACCTAAACTTCATAGGGAGTTCATTCCATTTTGGGGGTTGGAGGAGCATCAAAGAAATTGTTAGACTTCAACGGACCTGGACAACTTCTCCCTCAAGATTCTCGGGCTAATAGGTGAGATCTGATAAATCAATACTACCCAGCTATCACACCATTGATCATTGCTAGAATCAATAAACTGACTTGGCTTCAACCTCCAGGCAAGAAAACCTTCACTTGGATGAGAAAGCATCAGAAAGATATCTCAGCCACCACCCACCCACCCGCAGACACAAACACCAGTCTCTGCATGTGTGTGTTTTCATGATGACACGGGGGGGAGATTTCAACATTACAGCTTCTAAATTCAGTCACAGTCTGACCCAACTTTTGCTCCCTTTTAAGCAATCAGTACTCCACATCCATACCTTAGTAGACCCATTCAGTTAGTGCAAGACTTTCAGTCAGGGGTGAAATTAAAAAAGTTCTCCTACCAGTTCTGTGGGCGTGGCTTGTTGGGGGGAGGTCATGGGACTCGGTGGGTGTGGCCAACTCAACATCACTCACATCGAGTGGCTCCTCACTGGCCCCTCCCCTCCCAGACATTCCTTGTCGCAAATGGCAGGAAAACGGGGAGGGGAATATTCCCGCCTACCATCCTTTTCTCAGTCTGTGCTGAGATTGAGGAATGGATGACAGGCAGGAAAACCCCCTTCCCCATTTTCCTCCCTTTCACAAAAATGGCTCCATTCCAGCTGATGTTCCCCCTCCCTTCTGGGGACTACCTTAAAAGGGACAGGCTGCAACAGCTCCATTGTAAATGGAGGGAGAAAAGTTAGCATTCTCTCTGCTGCATTTAACATTGAATTCTGTGGAATATCGAGCAGCCGGAAGAGGTGAGCGGTGACTGTCCAGGTGTGGGTGGGGCCAAAGAGGGGTAATTACTACTGGTTCGGCGAACTAATGTCCATAATCCCTAGCGGTCTGCTCAAACTGGTCCAAACCAGTAGGAGTTCACCCCTGCCTTCAGTCCATATTCATGCAACACTTTAAATTCTTTTGATCAGGCAAGGTTCATTGCCAGCCCTCCAAGGACAGAAAACAAACATCATAAATCTGACTGGAACTATATTTCATTAATATTAGTCTACGGTAACTGAGTTTCACCCTTCTTCCTTATATTATAATGAGTTAGGAAGGTATAAATAGAAGTTTCTTTTCAAGATTTTATTACTTGCCAGGCTTAAAGTATACTTTTTGTTTATGCAACCATCATTGATTCTACCTAGCTTTCTCCAAGGTCATTTCTACATCCAAGTTACCCAACTTAGATTTATTTTTTAAATGGTATTTTTTATTCAATTTCAGTGGTGTCTGACTCCAGACTGCCTCTGACCGGCTCACAATATTAAAGCAAAAGAAAACAAAACAGAATAAGATAAATAGAAATAAAATAAAGGAAAGAAATAAAATGGTAATTTGCAAACAATGCAATTAATGCCCAGTATAAAACATGAGGTTCCATCTTTCCAATCCCAAGAAGTAGGATAACAGTCATATCTTCAAAGCCTTTCAGAATACTTTCAAGCTATCTAGATCAGGGGTCTCCAACCTTGGCCACTTTAAGCCTGGAGGACTTCAACTCCCAGAATTCCTCAGCTAGCAAAGCTGGCTAAGGAATTCTGGGAGTTGAAGTCCACAAGTCTTAAAGTGGCCAAGGTTGGAGACCCCTGATCTAGATCTCAGAGGTAACATCATTCCACAGAGCAGGTGCCTCAATTGGGAAGGCACGTTTTCTAGGTCACAAATAATGACACTGTTGGTTGAAGGGACCTAGAGCACTTCCAGACACTCCAAAGACCAAATCTATAGACATCTCCATACATGCAAACTAACTCGATCTCAAGCTAGTCTTTACAAATACAGCTGAGATTTCATTCCAGATTGAGAGCCAGCTGGAGGTAGTAGTTAAGGCATCAGGCTAGAAACCAGATGACTGTGAGCTCTAATTCTGCCGTACACAGCTGGGTGACCTTGGGCCAGTAACTGTCTCTCAATTGGGAAGGAGGCAATGTCAAAACCACTTGTGAAATCTTGTCAAGGAAAATTCAGGCTTTTGTCCAGGCAGTTGCCAGGAGTCAAGATTAATGCAAAGGCACATAAATCATCATCTGGATATTCATCCTTAGATTACTGCTAAATTTCCTCCACATTCTCACCTTCAGTTTAGGTAATAATCCTTCCACTCCAATTATATCTTATATTCTTGAACTTATATGCACACATAAAACATGCATGCATAAGTACAAACACAGAGTGACACATAGACACACACTAAACAATAACAACTGTAGTGTATCCTTTTTTCTTTTTCTTTTTGTATTGTTATCTTTGGAGCTATTCATCTCAACATAGCCTCCTACTGGCAGCCTAGTTATGCCTGGATGGTGCTTCTTAATGGCACTGGAAGACAATCCACTCACATAACCTCACTCCTTCTACCTTCTTTTCTGTTAAAAATTGATTTGGGTGCATTATTCAGAAGGGAGAAAATTACAGTTTCCATTGAATATACAACTTCTGATCATAAAAGAGAGCTGTGTGAAAAAATAACATTCATGCACGCATGAAGGTCAGGATTATCTTGCTAATTAGATCATTTTCACTAAGAGATAGAACACTGGCATCTTAGGGGCTGATGATATCTCTAAAGGAAGACTTGCCGTAAAATAAATGCACATGTAGGGTGTCTTTTGAATGGATGGCCTTGTGCTTGCGTTCACGTTGGAAACACCTAAGGCGCTTCTGGGTTGAAAGAATTAGCTGGTGACATTACCATTGCCTGGGGTATGGCCGGTTGTAGGGCTCCTTTCATTTCCTCATTAATGTGCCCATCAAAGGGGTACCTATATATCTACTTGTGATTATATGCTTTTGAAATGCTAGTTCAGCAGGAGTAAGAGCAAATGATGGGAGCTCATCCCACCACACAGGAGCACTCGGGTCTCAAACGGAGGCTTGCTGATCGTCAAGCCAGTATCCTAACCATGTGAGCCACCATGCTCTTCAATGGATGGCCTCTCCTTTCTTGTATTAAACATACTCCTTATATCCAAGACAGGCACTATGGCTGTGTTTAGACACTTTTGAGCTTCAGACCAATAGAAGAAAGAGGTGACGGTGAATAGGAGATGGAGGAAAAGGAGGAGGAGGAGGGAGAGTTTTTTGTAACCCATTCCTTTTGTAAACTGTATATTGATATACCAGCTGTCTTCTATACCCAACAGTGTTTGGCCTCAGTATGATTAATGTATATGCAGGCAAAGACTGCTAGGGTTTAATAGTTTTCTGGCCCGCATACCATAAACATCAGCAAGATTAATGCTTGAATGAATAGAGCCACATAGAGAGACATGGGGTCAGAAGTGATTCTCTGCCTCAAACCCTCCTTTCCAGCTGTTCTGACTATGGGAGAATTTGGTTGCTCAACAGCAGTAAATATCCTGCTGAATTGTAGCTTGATGCACTGTCAGTCAGAGACTAAAATGAGGGGGGGAAAGTCATTGAGTTATGCTAAAACACGTCCCTGTATGTACTTCCGTAAAAAATATACTGTCATTCAGAAGTACTTCATTCGCATATCTGCACAGTTATGCGAAATTTTAATTCAGAGATTTGATTCTAAAGGAACTCAATGAAATCTTCAATCAGAATCAATCTGTTGCATTGGATTGGAGCAATTGAAACTTTGAAACAAGCTGAAATGGTTTCATTATTCAGTTGCTTTCATGCATCAAGGAAATCATGGGTTTTTTTCTTGAACTAAATTGATATGTCTTATTGAATTCACAGGGCTACTCAAACTGATGATTTGTTGTAATTTGACATTTTGTGATGACTTGTTGGAGCAGGGCAAGGGAGAAAGTTATGATGCACTGACTGCTTTCCATTCCTCAAATCCCTTCTCCAAAAAAGACAATTCCAGACATGGGCATCAATATTTATAGACTCTTCTCATTATCAGGTGAATGCGATAGAGTAGAACAATATATAAACCCAAATCTTTTCCCTTATCTTCTCTCTTAATACCATCTTGCTCTGCTTTTTAATGGTTTGGACTATATCAACCTCCTCTTTGCTTTCTTGTCCATGAGTTCTTTGCAAATGCTGTCAGCAGTTATCTATTTGTCTCATCACATCAGCAGATGAAAGCCGGTTTAGCTCACGCTGGTAAAAGCCTGTTATTAAGAACACAGTAGCCTGCAATTACTGCAGGTTCGAGCCCGGCCCAGGGTTGACTCAGCCTTCCATCCTTTATAAGGTAGGTAAAATGAGGACCCAGATTGTTGGGGGGGAAAATAAGTTGACTTTGTAAAAATATACAAATAGAATGAGACTATTGCCTTATACACTGTAAGCCGCCCTGAGTCTTCGGAGAAGGGTGGGGTATAAATGTAAAAAAAAAACAAAAAAAAAACAAAAAAACAAAGGCTTTTGCCACATTATATGCACAAAGAGAGGCTGCACAGTCTCTGCAGCCAGTTCTTATTAGTTAGATTCCATTATTAATAGAAATCTAGATGTTCATTGTTGTGTCCTTAATGTTAGTTTCTAATAGCAATAGCAATAGCTCTTAGACTTATATACCACTTTGCAGTGCTTTACAGCCCTCTCTAAGCAGTTTACAGTATCAGCATATTGCCCCCAATAATTTGGCTCCTCATTTTACCGATCTCGGAAGGATGGTTGAGTCAACCTTGAGCCGGTGAGAATCGAACTGCCAAACTGCAGTCAGCGAAAGTAGCCTGCAGTACTGCATTCTAATCACTGCACCACCAAAGCTCTTATAAAAGAGTGTGATGCTATTAAAAAAGGTAGCATGTAAATAGTAAAATATTACATTTCTCTTTCTGCACACCTACACTGGACACACAGACACCTCACATGTGTGTGTATGTGTGTGTCAATTACATATATTCAGCATGATTTTGGTGCTTTTCAACAACAAAACAATAAATAATAATTTACAGCATAAAGGTAAAGGTTTCCCCTGTCCAACTTTAGGAGCTGGTGCTCAACTCCATTTTTTACCGAGGGAGCCAGTATTCTCTAAAGATACTTCTGTAGTCATGTGGCCAGCATGGCTATATGTCAAAGTCGCATGAAACACTGTTACCTTTCCACTGAAGTGGTACCTATTTATCTACTTGCATTTCATGTTTTCATACTGCTAGGTGGGCTGGAGTTGGGGCACATAATGGGAGTTCACTCTGTCATTCAGCACTTGGGTCTTGAACCCGGGCTCTCAGCTGACAAGCTCAGTGTCTTTAATCACTGAGCCATCGTATCCCCAATTTACCTTATCCTTATTTTATTTTCAATGAGATGTGGTGGCTCAGTGGCTAAGATGCTGAGCTTGTCAATCGAAAGTTCAGCAGTTCAGCAATTCGAATTCCTAATGTCATGTAGCGGGGTGAGTTCTTCCCAGCTTCTGCCAACCTAGCAGTTCAAAAGCAATTAAGAAATGCAAGTAGAAAAATAGGGATCACCTTTGGTGGGAAGGTAACAGCATTCTGTGCGCCTTTGGCGTTTAGTCATTCTGGCCACATGACCACAGAGATGTCTTTGGACAGTGCTGGCTCTTCAGCTTTGAAACGGAGATGAGCACCGCCCCCTAGAGTCGGGAACGACTAGCACATATATCTTTTCCTTATTTTAACTAGTAATATTTAAAATCTGATTTTTAAAAGAAGCCCAGAATAATGTATGGCTACACTTTAATGAATGCTGAATTGTGACTGACATGCTTTTCTTGATGTTCAGGTTCTTATTTTGTGGATCATGTGGCTTAAGGGAGAGAGTAAAACATAACAGTTTCTCAGTAAATCTTTGATGTGGAAACATTCTTAATTTAAGCTCTACCTGAAAAGAAGATCTCCCTGTCTTACTTTGCTTGTCACAAATGATACTGTTTTCTTGAAAATTACTTTTGAGTTATATCCCACCTTGTGTAATCAGTGAAAAAGATGGCTTAAGACAAATAACATTGGTTGTAGCAAAATCTGCTTGGCCCAATTATAAAATGAAAAAAAAAATGTTTCATGTGAAATATGCAAACATTGGGTATATAAATCCTGGGGATAGAACTGCAGTGAAATCGATTACGTCAAATAGTGAAGCAAGAATAGATGATATCCACTTCTATCAATATAATGGAAGACAGTTTGTTTGTTGTGGGGAGGACTTACAGATAAGTTGGGGGAAAAATAGGTGGATAGAGCAAATATTTTTATATAATGTTAATTTTCCCAGGTTGTTGCTTTCTGTCCTTTAAAATATTTATTTATTTATTAGCTGAATGGCCATAGAGATATCAAAATCTGCAGAAATTGCAGAACAACAACAACAAAAAGATATGCAGGCAGATGAGTTTTATAATTTGCTTGGAGACCAAATATGGGATGTGAACTGATTTCTCCGCACATCAGCCTTAGTGAAGGGAGCAACCAGCATCTGCATTTCCTGTGTTGGATGAAGAGAGCACATCTTTCTCCTTCTGTCCTGACCACTTTTTACAGGGGCACGATTGAGAGCATTTTAACAAACTGCATCACTGTTTGGTTTGGTGGCAGCGGTGCCTCAGATAGAAAGTCCATCCAGAGAGTGGTAAGGACAGCCGAGAAGATTACAGGCAGTTCGCTTCCTGTCATTCAGGAACTGCTTATATGGACTTTACACCTGGCACACCCACTTCACGGTCTGTTTCTCTTGCTTCCCTCTGGGAGGAGGTTCCAAAGTATTTCTAGCTGGACTACCAGATTCAGTATAGGGCATAGAGAACAAAGACTAGCAGCTTTGTTCCCTATGCCATCCGTCTGGTAAACTCACAAGATTCAGTTTTCTCGCCATGTACATGTATACATCAGTGGTGAAATCCAATTTTTCTTACTATCAGTTCTGTGGGCATGGCTTGGTGGGCGTGGCAGGAGAAGGATACTGTAAAATCCCCATTCCTACCCCACTCTGGGGCCAGCCAGAGGTGGTATTTGCCAGTTCTCCAAACTACTCAAAATTTCCGCTGCCAGTTCTCCAGAACCTGTCAGAACGTGCTGGATTTCAACCCTGGTATACATCTGAAATAGACTGTGTCGTTTCTCTGTGTCATATAATAGATGTGGGTATATGCATAATTTTGTATTTATTTATTTGTTTATTTATGTTTATATAGTGTATGTTAGAGGGGAGACCCTTTGAGAGCTGTATGCAGTGAAATTTCATTTTAATGTATGCCAATTAGTGTATATTCAAAGTGACAATAAAGTTATTCTAAGTCTAATTGTGATAGGTGATTAAGCTTGCTGACAAGTTCAAGATGCCAGGTGTAGTATAATGGGGCAGTTTAGTAGCTATGCCCAGATTCAGCTTTGGTCTCTGAATACATGTAAAGTAATCCTTGTAGGAAACTCATTATATCTCCCCGGTCTCAATTTGCACCATTACATTACATGAGCTATTATTTTAAAATATTAAAAAGTAAAACTTGTGAAATAGAAGAGGATAATTGACACAAGGAAGGGCTTATGGTATTTGTAAGAATCTTGAGAATATAACCATGGAATATTTTCAATCTGATTTCAAAATGATATTTAGCAAATAAAATGTGCACCTGTTTGCAACTCTTTAAAGCTCTTCTGGGATCATGCAGCAACTGCTTAAGGCAGTAACATGGATTTTGAGAAAGTTGTGGTACAACTGAGTTACAAAAGTTGTTTTACTTACATTCCCATGTCCCCTGGAGCACCTCTTTGGAATCTCAAATACTGCAGAATTCTAAAGCTGAAGTGGGTCATTTTCTGCTTAAATGTTCTCCAACTTCTCTTCAGATTTTTTAATGCATTTTATCCAAGCAGAAACTGCAATATATGTTTCTATCTTTTATTGTTGAATGTGTTATGTTGTTTGGAACAGAAAATTGTTGCAAATTCTAAGCCATTTGGTTAATTTGACTGTTTAGTACATAAGCACTTCTAAATTGCAGTCATATCAGCTGCTTATCTAGAAAATGAAAGACTCAGATCTCAACAAAACCCTGGCAAAGGAGATTCAAGTCTGCATCATAACATTTTCCATTTTTGTGGGATGAATTTAACCTTTGAAATGAGATGGATGATTTTTTTTTATTATTTTCTTTCCTTAAAAACATACATAGAAAACTTTGCCAATTATTGAGGCTAAAATACTGATTGTTTGACAGGAGGGTTAAACACACCATTCAGCTACAATGTCCTCTGAGTGACTCAGATCCAATTAATTTACTATATGTTGCAGGGTATTGCTCAACCCGTTCACACATTCTTTTTTTAAAAAAAAATTGTAATACATTGTGGGTTCTGACCAATTCTCCTTTCCCTTCCAGTGTAACTTTAAAGGTGTAAATTATTGCAGGCATTTATACATAGACCATGAACACCTAAAATAACAAGGCCTACATAAATGAAGCTCATGTAGAAGCTTTGGTGCCTTAAACATTTCCACTATACGTTTCTGGAAGGAGTTGAGGCTGTCCCTCCCCTAGAAGTGTTCAAATTTAATTGAATGCACTAGCCAAAATCACATTTGTGAAATGCTCATGCATATACATTTGATGATAGAGTAGAGTAGAGTAGAGTAGAATAGAATAGAATAGAATAGAATAGAATAGAATAGAATAGAATAGAATAGAATAGTTGGAAGGGACTTCTAGTCCAACTCTCTGCTTAGACAGGAAACCCTACACCACTTCAGACAAATGGTTATCCAACATCTTCTTAAAAATTGGAGCATTCACAACTTCTGGAGGCAAGTTGTTCCACTGATTAATTGTTCTAACTGTCAGGAAATTTCTCCTTAGTTTTAAGTTGCTTCTCTCCTTGATTAGTTTCCACCCATTGCTTCTTGTTCTACCCTCAGGTGCTTTGGAGAATAGCTTGACTCCCTCTTGAGAGAGAGAGAGAGAAAGAGAGAGAGAGAGAGAGAGAGAGAGAGAGAGAGAGAGAAAGAAATCAGTACAATGGAGGAAAAACCCTCTCAATTTTGATATGAATCATATTTAAAAATATTTTCAGTATGAAGAAAAAATTAAAATGAACTTCTCAAAGAAGGGTAAGAGGACTTATCACCGATATCAAATGACTAAAGAATGAGAACGCATGTCCTGTCCAACTCTTCTATCATTTTGCCAGCAGCCCCTTAGGATATAATAAAAAAATGAGAATCTCTGAATCCACATTTTTCTATTATTCCTCAGGAGAACTGGGATGGAATGCTTCTTTTCATATTCAGAAGCAGAATCAATCAGCGAGAAGAGACACATAACAAGAAAAAGAACAACTTAATCCCCAAATTCTGCAACCTGTGAACAACAAATAAAACTTTAATAAGTACAAATAAACGATTCTGAAGTCCTCCAAGAATGAGGTAAAAAAGATACTTCTCTTCTGCAAGGAAGCAGAATTTCAAGGAACAGGAGAATATACTTTCACAAGCCATGAGCCCAAACATATTTTGCAATTAGGAATTTATTCAACGTTTGCTTTACATGACTTTCTTTTCCTTCCTTTTATGTACTGTAATTAAAGGTGGGAGAATTTGGCATATTTCTAATTTAAGGTATTGGGTCAAGTGATCAAGTCTCCGTTTGAAAGTGCTGCTGAAGACGTTTATGCAAAAAAAGTTCTGGCATATCATTTTAATTAATTAATCTGTTAGATTTATAGTCTATCTTTTTCAGGAACTCAAGGTGGCGTATATATCATTCCACCTTCCAATTTTCCCCCACATCTTTGAAGTAGGTTCTACTGAGATAGTTACTGGTCCAAAGTCACTTACTGAGATTCCGTGATTGAGGTTAGGCTTAGAACAGGGTCTCTCTGTTTCTTGTCCTACACAACACACTTTTCCCAACAATATGTGGGATTTTTTTTTGTGCCCTTTTTAAAAAAAATTGGGACCTGCGTTAAAAAATTAGAAAAAAATGAAGACTAGTTTGCATTTTAATTTGTGTGCTATGTATTTGGTATGTTTGCACTAGAGCAGGGGTTGGCTGCTATGGGTTTGCCTGGGTTCGGGAGAACCCCTTAGCTAATGTTATGGCTGGTTCGGAGAACCTCCAAATCCCATCCCTGGCTGGCCCCACCTCTGCAAATGGGTATGGAGCCTTCTTGTACTACTCAGGTGACTCTGAGAACACAGACAAACCTTCAAGTGGCATCAACAATTCTGTAAAAGAATGCAAATGACCAGCTGCCTGCAAGGAATATAAATCCTTCCATTCCCCACTATCCAGTCAGAACTGAAGAAGCTTCTTGGTGAAAGGCAAAACATCTTCAAAGAAAAACCAGAAAGTCCAGTTGTCTCTTGAAAAAGCACCTTTGAGACATAACAAGGACAGCCTTTCTGTGGCCAATGACAGAGTGACATCACAAAAAAGCACAACAAAATATATTTACGACTTTTTGATGCACCAATTTGAAGCTTTACGAATTTTAGCCTCACAATAAGATAGTGATTCAGGACCAAAAAGAAACAAAAACAAAAAGAGGAAGGTAAATTAATGCTATTCCTAATCTATAATAGGGGTTATTCTATTATACAGTAATGTCACACTTCCCCTGGATCTGAATATAGTTCCTTCACCTTTAATTATAAGAATAATTACAACAGGGGTGCAAACCTTATAGCAATACATGGTGTCAACAAAGAAAATAATCAAAAAATGTGATAAGGGAGATGATTTGTAATTGGATTTTTTTTTTCTTTTTTAGACTTCCAGACTATCTTGTCTGTCCTTTTTCCTGAGAAGATCACTATCTAAATTGTTTTGTTCATCAAGATTAATACTAATGAGTTTAAGAATATGAATTAAATTAAGGTGTATGGTTTATTCTTGAAAGTCACATGGAATTTGTGTGAGAGGGGGGTAGAAAGAGGGAGGGGAAAGAGAGAGAGAGAGAGAGAGAGAGAGAGAGAGAGAGAGAGAGAGAGAGAGATGGAATATAGACAGAGAATATAAGACCAAAAGATTTTCTCTAGCAGATTCAATGAAACTATAAATCTACCAGAAGAAATAGAACTGGGCAACAGTTTTATCACTAAAATTAGAGTTGCATTAGCTTCTGAGGAGTTGTATTCTTCTCATTAACTAATTTTATTAATGAACAAAAGAACGAGAAGGTTTTTACTCAACAAAAAAATTAACTTCTCCATGCAGAATACATTTTTTTTTTGTTTCATAGTGTAACTGACCGAAGGGTGTGTTATTTTTAAATGGTTTAAGAAAGACACAAGTGTCAAAATAGGTATGTGGGTGATCCTCATACATATGTGAACTTAAAATTCAGGGGAAAAAGTTTCACAACTTATTCTTATATTATTATTGCAAAGAGGGACTTGCATCTATCTCTTTTCATTTCACACTTGCCTGAACCCATGTAAATCTGGTCCCTTTGAGTCATAAATCTATTATGTCTAATTTCTGCAATATGCTGTAATTCAGAAACACAATATGAAACTTATTTTATATCTTTCTTATTTTTAACAACACACAATCTACTAGTACTCTTATAGAGGTACCCAACTTTTTTCTTACAATGCTCATTTTTACCTCATGAAAACTACAGAAAATGTTTTTTCATCTATAGAGTAATCAAGAACATTAAAAAAATATAGCTTTAAAATTTGAAAACATTTTTGAGTATCTCTTCTTGCTGCAAACAAAAGATTGCTCCATTTGAAAATTTAACACAAATAATCATGTTCTTTTGCAGAGTTGGTCAGTGACTTTTAGCTTATTTCTTGTTGTGACCTAGGCTTACTGAGTCATTAAAATACAGGACTAGTCCCAAAAACCTCTTTTATTGCAACAGCTGTGAATTACTTTCATTCACAGCTGAGTCCCAATTAGTTGCAAAAAGTCCTTCGGAAGAAGTCCTTTGGGATAATCACCAACCTTTATCTCCTTTGACATGCTGCCAAAGACCTATTTGGCAAAGCCACACAGAGTCCAGAATCAAACAGAGATGCCAACTGGGAACAGAATTAACAATGTTGCTTTCCTGCAAAGGGCCCACTGCCTTTACTCCTCTTTTAAACCTTATGGGAGGGGCCAATCATCTCCAGGCCTTATTCCCGAGTTGTCCCTTTTGTTTTAACTGTTTGTGCCTTCTGGCAGCTCTGCGCATATGTGCACTAGGAACAGGCTCCTCCTGTTTCTCTGCCTCTCTGCTGTCTGACTCTGGAGGCTCCAGAGTCCGCGCATCACTCCCAGATGACCCTGGCCCCATCTCTGCCTCTGACGCAGAGCCCTCATTCAGGTCTTTCCCAGACTCCAGGACTGGCCCATGTTCCTCCCCACCCTCCTCACTGTCTGACTCCATTACCAACTCCACAGGCTGCTGGTGGACCATAACATTTCTCTTTATCTAAACATTTCATGTCTCTGGTTGTCTTATTCAATTTCATGGTCTGATTTAGGCAGGGTTATCCATTTTTAACTGACAGCCCACCATTTTGGGATACTGATGGGTAATGATTCTTGATGATTAGACTCAAACATATAACTGGCAACATCATTTAGCAAATTATTGATGGCAAGATCCAATGGGAACAAAAAAAAATTAGAAGACCAGCCGCCCCAAAATATTTCTGAGTTTAGTGCATTGTCTTTACAAGCCCTCTGAAGAAATTTTGAGTATAATCAATTCTGATTTAAATTTTCTTTTGTCTTAAATTCCATAAAAATGCAACTAGCCCAAAAAAAAGTACAGGTAGCCCTCAGTGGTGGTATTCAGCAGGTTCCGACTGGTTCAGGCGAACCGGTAGCAGAAATCATGGGTGGGCTTGCCCACCCACCCCATGCCATCTTATTTAGGCATGTTTCTGAGGCCAGGCACATGCGTGGAAGGTGTGCGCGTACACACAAAGTGCATGCACGGAGGGCCGGGTGCATGTGCGGAAGGCATGCACATGTGTGAAGCGAGCATGCGCACACGCATTTAACCAGTGGTAACAAAATGTGAAACCCACCTCTGGTAGTCCTTTACTTACAACCATTCATTTAGTGACCTTTCAAAGATACAATAGCACTAAAAAAGTGACTTACGACTGTTTTTCACATTTAAAACCATAGCTGCAGTCCCCTTGGTCACATGATCAAAAGTCAGGCACTTGGCAACTGACATGTATTTATGACAGTTGATGAGTCCTGGGATCATCTGATCACCTTTTGTGAACTTCTGACCAGCAAAGTCAAAGGAGAAACCGGATTCACTGAACAACCATGTTACTAACTTAACTGTAGTGATTCACCTATCAACTGTGGCAAGAAACGTCGTAAAATGGGACAAGATTCACTTAACAACTCTCTTGTTTAGACCTGGGAATTTGGGGCTCAGTTGCAGTCGTAAATCGAGAACTACTTGTAACTGCTTTTTCTTTGAAACAATATCTTTGATAATAATCTGCAATATATTTGCAACCTTATAACATCAGTGAGCTTTGGAAAGCTGAGTTGTTTATAATACCGCTCACTTCTCTGTCAGCCCGTTCAGTCATGTGATCATGCAATGGAACTCTATGGCCAGAGAGTTCTAAATTCAAACTTCATCCAAAGTTTTTGCTTTTAGGTAGCAGAGATATCTCCAGAAAGGACAAGACCAACATTCTAAATTCTGGGAATTATTTTTTTTTTTTTTTTAAGAAAAACAAATTAGTTGCCTACTGGATTCTGAAGGCAGCTGATTTATTCGTTGTCCAGTTAATTCAACTGGAAAATTAGAATTCACAATTACATTCTGGTAAAATCAGGTGGTGAAGGATGAGAAGATAGATATTTTGAAGGTCACTTAAAGATATCGGCTGATATCTTATTAATAAGGTTAATTATGAGTCATAGTTAAACAAAATTTTTGACTTGCCACCTCAAGCTTATAAAGGGCTCAGCGATCATGTTCCTACATTTGTGGCATACACATTTGATTTATTGAGATAAAGTATAATGAGAATGTCTCTTGTTAGAGTCCTCCCCCCTCTCTCTCACTCACTCTCTCACTCACACACAGTGTGTGTGTGTGTGTGTGTGTGTGTGTGTGAGAGAGAGAGAGAGAGAGAGAGAGAGAGAGATAGTTCAGTGGCTAAAAATGTTGAGCTTGCAGTTAGAAAATTGATAGGCCAAGTTTGAGACCCAAGCTCCATGCAATGGAGTGAACTCCCATTCCTTGCTCTAGCTCCTACCCACCTAGCAGTTTGAAAGCATGCAAATGCAAGTAGATTAATAGATACCACTTTGGTGGGAAGGCAACAGCATTCTGTGCACCTTGGCATACAGCCATGCTGACCACATTGCCAAGAAAATTGTCTTAAGATAAAACTGGCTCCCTCAGCCAAGAGCACCTAAAGTTGGATTTGACTCACAGGAAAACCTTTACCTTTTATATAGAACCCAACCCAGATGCTGATACATTCAGGTAGAAATGGAGATAGAGATATAATTTCTGTATTCATTCCATCTATTAAGATGCTAAATAAAGTACGCAATCCTCTAAATTCAGCATAGCTTCAGAGCATTATGCTTCATCTCCATAAAGGGATAATTCTTAAACTGTTTCATGTCATCGTATTCATTGTTTGGAGTCTAATACTTTGACCAACTTTTGTTCACATATAATTCTGAGAGTTGTTGCCCAACATTCTTGGAGGTACCAGTAGGAGAATATCGATTTAGAATATATTAACAAAAACCCAGTGCAAACATAAATAAGTAGTCAAGCAGATATGAAGATATACCGTAGTATGCTTTCTGTAGTACAACATCAGATAAATAAATGAAATAAATTTGATGTTAATGTCTTTCTTCTTTACTTTCCAGGGATGAACTTTCTCTACACAAATCAATACTTTACATCGAAGCCAAAGTTACTATGTAAGCAATCAGTAGGGACACTATTAAAATTATTTATTTATGGTAGATGCCATTCATAAGTCTGACTATCGTAAGTTATATAGATATTTCCCAGCTAATAATTATTGGGATCTTTAAGAGAAGATGCTACCAGGCTCTGATTTTTCAGCCCAAAAGTGCGTAAGGAGATATTTATCAAAGGGTGGCGGGTTTACAAAAAGAGTAACTTAATCAGGAGGGGAAATGCAGGTCAAATTACCATTTTGGCATTTTTTCAATCATACACTGGGATTTAACTGCCGTCTTGCCCCCAGAACAAGACACTTCTGTATGCATGGCAACGGACAGGAGACTCCAATTTGATTTCAGAATGGATCTGAACTCATGCATGCAGAGCTTACTTTAAAAAAGAGAGAGAGAGAGAAATTAAAAAGAGAGTCTTAATACAAAGAAGCGTGGTTTTTTTTTTTTTAAAAAAGGATCCCTTTATTGTCAGTTTTATTTATCATGATTAAGTTCTTTGATTTGCTTGAAAGGCACCCAAGAATAATAACTGTAATTTCAAACTTAAAAGATACAAATTGTACAGAATAAATAATAGAAATAATTCTAACTAAACTTTATAGTAAAATAAATTTGTCCTGCTTCTTGTCTTCTTAATTCGAAACATTATTTTAGTGCTACGTTCCATTGATCTCTACAGATTTGCTGTGCTGCTTACACTTTATTGTTCTCTCTCTCTCACACACACACACTCACGTGCACGCACGCACACACAAATCTAAATTGTGAGTGCAGCAAATCTGTGTTTAAAAACACAGAGACAGACTTGTGAAATTGTCAGAATTGGATTGAACGGTTTTCTTCTTCTCAGAAGCAAAGTTAGGACTGTAGATTAGGCCACATTAAATGTGAGCTGTGTTTACACGTCAGATCAAGTATGACAAAGAACATCGTTGTATTTAAACTTGACCACAATTCTATACACACCAAGCTGTGGAGTTCTGCAGGGCTTGCTAACCTTTAGATGGTTAGCCACTGACATCTATGTGTGCAACATTAGCTTACCCATACAAATGTTGCAAAAGCACATATCTAAGCATGTATCCATAAGATTGCAATAATTAATCTCAATGCAACTTCCTAGGTTTGTGACCTACCATGTTTAAACCAGACTTTTGGGGTGGGGTTGGGGGGGGGATGATGGCTGAGAAATGTTCTTCTGCCATGTCACTATGGCAAAGTCAGAGTGTTCACAGCCAGAAACAAGTTCTGATGGCTTATTTCTTGTCTGACTTGAAGTCTGAAATTTACTGGCCACAGCAAAGTGATGTTATCAAAAATTACCACCGGGAGCCAATCATATAAATACAGTAAAAAATAAAAATAAAAATTGGGTGCATCAATATACTAATATATTTACATTAAATTCTCAGTAGCGTTTCAAACTTCCCAAGTATAAGTGTCAATCCAATGTCGCACAGGAGTCTATATAGCAGCATTATATTGAAGATTGTCCCAAAAGGTGATTAAAAATGCCATCGAGGGAAAGTAACAAAAGGTTTCCATTATATCTTTTAAATTCTGGCATAATATACCACTTTCCCATTCCAACCTCATTCCAAATTAAAGATACCTAAATACTGCAGTCCTTGGAAGCTCACAAATGATTTTTTTCCCCGTTTTGAAACAAAAAACATATAGTTTTCTTTATAATTATTATGTACTACTGCCATGTAGAATTTGTTCATATATATGGACTCATCCATAGATAACATTCCCTACTTTCTAGCAGCTGGCTAAGAAGATCCTTGTAGGTTTTTAATTAAATATTGCCTACATGGGAAAAATAAAAAGGGAACCGAAGAAACAAATGCTTTAAAAGTCTGTTTAGCAAAACCAACAATTAAAAGTAAGTAAGAAAGAAAGAAAGAAAGAAACATTAGGGACTGCAATACACACCTAGAGGAATATGGCCAAGCAAACTGAATTTCTTCTGAGAATCCAGTTGTACAAAGTTCACATTTAAAATGGGGGGTAAGATATACAGAGCCTGAAAACTTTCCCATGGCTTCACACAGTTATCCCTGAGAGTTTCTTTTCACTCAGATTACTGCTGTGCTTAAAAGTTCTGATTGGTGACACATTATTATAAGGCACTTTTATTTACAAAGTTCTCAAATGTAAGACAAACCTAAGAGTTTCTGATTCAAAGCCTTCAAAGGTGGTCTTTCGTTTCATGTGTGCTGCTCCAAAACCTCCAAGTAATCAGGTTCAGCATGCAGGTTGGCCTTGAGCTCAAAATATTCATTTTTAGTCTGTTCTAGTAAAACTTTTCTCGGCCGCGAGAGCATAAGTGTCTCCATGAGCTTTAGCTCTTCGTGAGCTCTTGGATAATGTACTTCCATCTCAGGATGTAGCTGAGCAATGCTTTTCCGAAGATATTCCGTTATCCCCAGTTGTTGGAGTTCTCGCTCCTTCTCAAGAATGTTCCTATACAAGGAGCTTGTGTCCTGGAAGGACAAAAAATCAGCCGGTTGGTCTGTCGCTTTGTACTTGACATTTGGACCACCAGTGAGAGGGGAGGAGTGCTCCCTTTCTAAGAGGCTTCGCCGAAGGAGTTTGGAATCATTCCCCTCCTTATCATTCCTTTCATCTTGATGACCTGCAAATTTGGAGTTGAAAGATGGGCTTTGATAAACTTGAACCATGGGGCTGATCATGCGTTGTTCATACAAAGTTGAGGCTGGACGTTCGGTAGTATGGTGTGTTGTTTTATGACCATACATGCTGTATTGAAGCTGAACTGGGTTGTTGTCCCGCATTTGTTCTTCTGTTTGTTTCTTTTTATGCCGCCTCCGTCGATGTAGAACAAGAACAACAATGCCAGCTGCACAAAAAATCATTGTTATAAACACAATCAAGAGCCCCAGAATTAAAACAGAGAGAGGGATAACATCGGTGAGGGATTTCAGAATAGTATCCGCTGTACTGGTGGTAGTTGGTGATGTTGTGATGATTAGGAAGCTAGGATGAGTTGGGAGAGCTGGACTGTTCATTAAAGTGGGACATAACATATCATTGGTCAGAGATTTCAGTTCCTTTTTAGCTAGATGTCTTGGAGAGGTACAGAGAATTTCTCCCATCATTGTATTCCTGTTTAGTTTTTGTATCCATTGTTGTAGCCTGACCGAATCACAAGTGCAATCCCAGGGGTTGTCTTCTAATTCAATTTGTACTAGTAGATCTAGATCATCTAAGACATTTTTGATGGGCAAATGGGAAAACTGGTTGGTTTTCAAATTCAGCCTGGCTAGTGGAACTCCAGAAAAGATATGAGATGGTAAAGTTTGGAGGAGGTTGTTATTTAGATATAGGACCTTAAGTTTTGGCATTGGACTAAAAGTACCAGGTAAAATCTCCTTGATGGCGTTATATTCAAGATACAAATACTCAAGTCGCTGCAGGCCTAAAAACAAATTACGGCTTAGTTTGGTGAGGTGGTTGCCATTGAGATATAATTTTTGCAATTCAGTGAGATTTATAAAGGATCCTGCTTCTAACATCTCGATACGATTGTTTCCCAAATGAAGCATTTCTAGACTGTGATAACCCACAAGATCTGATTTCAGTAATGTCTGGATTATATTTCCGGCGAGAATCAACTTTTTAGGATTGGGAGGAGGAGGACCTAAATCTGACAAGCTTTCAATGTTTTGTTCCTGACATTGCATCAAAATCCCTGAAAGGATATTGCTGGTGCACTGGCAAGGTATAGGACAATATACTCCAGGAAAAAGAGTAGCTGGTTTTGTAACTCCAGGTGTTAAACTGGATTCCTTGGTGGGAGTTTTAAAAATAGGAATCACCTTGGTTGAGGAATGACTATCACTTACTGATGTTGTAATCACCAAAGGCAATGACCCTGATGGAGAATCAAGGTCATTTGAGGGTGGAGTTGGACAGAGTGATTCTGTTTTTAATCTGCTTAAAATGTTACCTTTCAATATGGGAGGGTTGTGGCATACAACATCCCCTATTATGGACTGAGGAGGCATGTTTTCTAACCAGCTCTTTAACTCCAGTAGGTCACAATTACAGATCCATTTGTTATCTTCTAGCTGAAGGTCTAGGATTCGGCCAATGTGTTCTAAAAAACCGACATAAGGTAATGTTTGTAGTTGGTTCCCTCGAAGGTCCAGGTGAGTTAATGGAACAAAGCGAAATACATTGGGAGGAAGGAATTCAATGGCATTGTCATTTAAAATAAGCACCTTAAGCCTGTTGAGTTTGCTGAAGGCACTTGATTCAATTATTGTGATGAAATTGTTGTCTGCTTGAAGGAATTCCAGGTTTTCTAGTCCATGGAAGGTGTCTTCCTTAAGTATTTCTAAATAATTGTGGTTGATATGGAGTTGTTTAAGGAGACTTAGCCCATTAAATGCCCCTGGTTCAATATCTACAATGTAGTTAAAGCCAAGGTGCAATGTGATCGCATTGATAAAGCTGGCAAAATCGTTGACCTGTAACATAGTCAAACTATTGTTTAAAAGACTAAGTTGGAAAGGCCGGGATGGTGGAATATGTACTTGAGATATCTCCTTGATGCCTCTTTCTTCACAGCTTATAATTAAGATGCTGTCTTTTTCTTCACAAAAACACAAGTCTTCGCAAGAGCCAACAGTTGAAGATGATGCTAGTTCAGAATAGAGCACATCACAAGCAGCCCCCAATAAACTTAATGCGATTATCCAGAGCTTCATGGTAATCCAACAGCGTCTGAAAAGTACAATAAATTAAACACGTTTTAGTTTTTCCTTCAACTTTGGTGGAAAAACAAACTATTAGCATGTTTTAGTATACATAAATCAGCTACTGAAAAGAAAAGCCGTTCTAATCCACAAAAATATTACAATCACTGTCTAGTCTAGTGGCAAGTGGCCAGTTTTAGGTTTCTGGGTGTTATCATAAAATGGGACCTGCGCTCACATTGCAGCAGTGGTCAAAAAGGCCCAGCAAAAATTATACTACCTGAGACTTCTCAGGAAACAACAACTGAATGAAAAACTGCTGGTGACCTTCTACCCTTGCACCACAGAGAGTATCTTAACTTACTGGACCTGTGTATGATTTGCCAATTGCACAGTGGCAGATAGGACAGCACTCCAGAGGGTTAACATCATTGCCCAGAGGATCATTGGTTGCCCTCGCCCCTCTTTGGAAGAGCTTCATAGCTCCCGCTGCCTTAAGAAAGTTCAAAATGTTCTTAAAGATCCATCTCATCTACTGTATAGTGCAATAGTAATGCAGTATCAGGGGGTTTTCAATTCAATTGTATAGAATGCAAAGGATTCTATACAATTGCAGTTATTTTTATAGTTATAACGTACAATGAAGATGGCATTTAATTTCGTTGTATGAGGTGCGATGACAATAAAGTAAACTAAACTAGTCTAAAAACTGAGAACTAGGGGGTCAGGCATTACTTCAAATTTCCAAGATAATTTAGTTTAGCCTTGAAAGACAGAAAGTTTATGGTAGAACTATGGCTTACTCCACATTGGGGAAATCATTTTCTTCTGCTGAACTGGGGTAATTGCTCTTCACACAATCATTCTTAGAGAATTGGAGGTTAAATACTTTTCAGCACAGAAGGCTGGACCCCCCCACTTCCCCCCCCCACAAATAAAGTCCCCAGTCCAACTTTCTCCAGAATAACAACTCAGAGATTGCACTGAACCTAACATCAGTATCTAAGGTAACATAGGCCTGATGCATGTCAAAGTAACATCTTTGTTTTATGTCTTTGAAAATAAAATATAATCTATAGGAAAGAAACGGCCAGCCAATTCACACTTTCACATTTATGTATGCACATTGTTTTAAAAAAGAAGAAGAAAAACAAATTCCACTGTATTCCCATAATCATGATGGTGAGATGATTTCTTTTGGGAATGCAATCAGGGCGCTGTACTTCAGGGTTTTTTTTGTTTTAATCTTCTGAAAGCAGAGGAGACAAAAAATGGCACAGTGATCAAATCCATATTTTTTTTCATGTTCTATCACTGGTATGGCCCACCCTTCTTTATTTTTCTAGCGCAGCAATGGGTGGCATAATCCTCTACCCACTCCCAGCTCACTATAACGTTTTCTCTTGTCTCTGCTTTGAAGTCCTGATTCAAAGGGCCTGCTTTCTATCCTGGGCTATGTTAAATTCTTCCAAGTGATTGGTTTACTATGCTTCATTCCAGATTAATGTTCTCTCCAGGTCTAATTAGACTCAGCAAGTGACATATCCACTCCCATGATGTTTGGTCACTACCAGGGGTGAAACCGGATCAGGTGATCCGGTAGCAATGGGGGCGGGTAGTTCAGCGAACCAGTAGCAAAAATCCCTGTCCCCTGCCCATGCCCACCCAATCGCCCGGTCCCCACTTGCCTACTTGGCAGCTTGCTGCTTCTTTCGGGCTCGCTTGCTTTTCCTGCCTTGCTTCGGCTGCTGCAATCAATTGCATCAGCTAGCAACTGAATCTGCCTGCCTGCAATCCATCTCATCGGTGAGCAACTCAATCTGCCTGCCTTGTCCCTTCAATTGGGTAAGTAACTGGGTTTTCTTTTGGGAGGGGAGCTTTAAAAAAATAGTTAATTGGATGTTTTTTTAAGAGTTTTATTTTTTTTTAGACATAGCAATTTAAAGTTAAGGAAGTTTTAAATTTAGCTGCTTTTATCTAAAAATATAAATAAAATATTTGTGCAACTTTCTGAGATTTGGTGTGTTTCTGTAGAGTTTCACTCTAACTACACTGTTAGATTCGGGCAATAACGAGGCAGGAGACCAGGATAGTGACAACAGCTCTTTACTATATGGTGAACCCAGCAGCAGTGCCCGGGAAAAACCTCTCCTTATATACAGTTTAGCCGGTGGCTTCAACCAATCAGCAACGTGCTTTTTTCCCGCCAAAACTTTTAAAGATACATTACACTCCTTCCCTCCCAGAAAACACTTTACCACTATTTACATAATATTTACATCTTATTTTTCGACGTAATCACGCAAGTAGACTGGGCGTCTCCTGACTCTTTCAGACCTGCGCAATTCATTCTCTGGGAGTGAGTCGAGCTGGCCGGAGGGACTGTTTGTTCCTCTCAGCTCCTCCTCTAGGCCATCCGGCCCTGGATTATTTGCAGAGTCTTCCTGCTGTCTTCAGGATGAACCAGTTGGCGCCGCTGGACCTCCTGGAACTCAGATAAGTCCTGCTTGCCCCGGGTTTGAGTCAGCTGTGGATTCCAACATTGAATAGTCAGGGCATGTTTCGCCTGATTCTGTATTACCAGTTATGCGTTTTCTTATCTGGTCTATGTGGCGCTTCCATACCCGGCCATCCCCAACTCTATTAGATATGACTTTGGTCCTGTTATTTCTAGGATTTTCCTGCTAACCAGGTCGGGCCTCGCTGTAGTTGTGTGCCCACACTAGGTCGCCTGTTGCCATCTCTTGTTTTACCGTGTGCCCCTTTGTAACCGTCTGGTGTGTAGTTTGGGTTTAAACGGTCTAGTGGGCACCTAAGCTTCCGACCCATTAATAGTTCGCCGGGCTGTGGCCAGTTGTGACACAGGGGTTCTGTGTTGGACTGCTAGGAATGTATCGATTTTGTTTGCCAATCGCCTGGCCTGATTCTGGACAATGCTTCCTTTGCGCCCGAACGAAACGTTCTGCAAGGCCGTCGTCGCAGGGTGGAAAGGCGCCGAGAGGACATGCCGGATGCCCTCCTCTGCCAAGTACCCCTCAAACTGGGTTGCCGTGAATTGCGGGCCGTTATCGGAGACTAAAGTGTCGGGCAACCCATGGGTTACAAATAGGTGCCGAGGACTGAAATCACGGCCTCGGCTGTCATGGATCTCATGAGAATGATTTCCAGCCATTTGGAGTAGGCATCGACTACTACCAGAAAGGTTTGGCCGTGGAAGGGCCGGCAAAATCGATATGGATCCTAGACCAGGGCCCTGGGGTCTCTCCCATTCCCGAATCGGGCCGTTGGGGTAGCGGTCTGGACTCCTGGCAGGCCTGGCATTTCCTATCCTTTCAGCAATTTCCGAGTCCATTAAGGGCCACCACACATAGCTTCTCGCTAGACCCTTCATTCTCACGATCCCTGGGTGACCTTCGTGAAGGAGATCCAATACCTTTTTCCTCAATTTCTCCGGGATCACCACTCGATCCCCCCATAGCAGGCACCCCCCTTGAGCCGAGAGTTCCCCACGTTTTTTTACAAACTCTTTAAGACGCCGCCCGCCGCAGCGGCCCAACCTCTTTGTACCCAACCAATTACAGTTCTTATTGTAATGTCCTTATACGAAGCCCGAGCCACCTCTTTGGATGTGACTGGGCCAGAGTCCAAAGAGTCAATTAGCAGAACTGGTATCCCCGGAGTGGGGTCTTCGATAGTCTCTGGTAACGGGCATCTGCTCAGGGCGTCTGCATGCCCTAATTCCTTTCCTGGCCGGTGTAGTAATTTGTAAGAATACGCTGCCAGGAAGATAGTCCATCGGGTCAGTCTTGGCGAAAGTGCCACGGGCGTTGGGCGGTCGCCTGCCAGCAGACCTAGCAAGGTCTATGGCCCGTGATGATTTCAAAATCACGACCAAATACATATTCATGGAATTTCTTTACTCCTGAGACTATAGCCAAGGCTTCCTTATCAAGCTGGCTATAATTCCTTTCAGTTGATGACATGGTTCGGGAGTAGTATGCAATAGGGGCTTCTGTGCCATTTGGTAACCTGTGGCTGAGCACAGCCCCACCCCATAGGGAGATGCATCGCAGCTTAACACTAATGGCAGCGTGCCATTGTATTGGATAAGGAGGCTATCACTCGTTAGGAGATTCTTTACCCTTCGAATGCCCTAGCTTCCGCCTTTCCCCAAGACCAGCCAGCCGTCTTTGCTAGTAATTTATGCAGCGGCTCGGCTACTGTTGCCTTATTCCTTAAGAATACCGCGTAGAAGTTGACCAGACCTAAGAATGCCTGTAACTCCGTTTTGTTCTTTGGAACCGGGGCCTTCCTGATGGCCCGTACCTTGCTCTCAGTGGGTGAATCCTTCCCTGTCTATCCGGTAGCCCAGGAATTCCACAGACTCAACCCCGATCTGGCATTTGTTCAGTTTAACCGTGAGACCGCCAGACCAGAAAATGCCCAGAACTTTTCGCAGCCTTACCCCTAATTCCTCTAGATTCTCAGCGGATACCAGTACATCGTCAAAGTATGGTACCACCCCTGGTAGGCCCTGCAATAGCCGCCCATTAGGTTCTGAAATAACCCTGGAGCCACACTAACCCCAAACTGTAACCGGGTACACTTAAAAGCCCCTCTGTGAGTCACAATTGTCTGCGCTTGGCTGTGCTGCTATCTACGGGCAGCTGTTGATAGGCTTGGGCCAAGTCTAGCTTGGCAAAACTTGCCCTTGCCCCATTGAGTGCAGTAAGTGCTGTACCACCGAACGGGTAAGCACTCTTTGCAACGCTTTGTTAAGCGTTGCCTTGTAGTCAGCGCAAATCCGGACCGACCCGTCCGGTTTGACTGGGGTGACTATAGGGTCTCCCACTTAGCATGGTCAACTGGCACTAGAATTCCCTGGTTTACTAGCTTGTCCAGTTCCCGGTCAATCCTGGGCTTTAGGGCTAACGGGACCCTCCTAGCCTTTAGACGGATAGGGGCAACTTGGGGTCTAGGTTAAGAGATAGGGGTCCCGTGTACTTGCCCAGGCAGTCTCTGAAAACGTCCCCAAATTCTTTCACGAGTGCGTCTTTGAGGTCGACTTCGTTTCTGAAGATTCCAGTCACTCCCATGCCCAATGCTCAGAACCAGTCCAGTCCCAACAAGCTTGGCAGGGTCCCATCGACGATGGTGATGGGCAGAGTTTTCTTGTATTGTCCATACTCGACGTGGACGGACGTTACCCCTCGGACGGGGATGCGATTCCCCTGGTAGTCTTGTACCTTTAATTTCTGTGGTTGCAGTTTGCGCTTTGCGATGGCGGGTAAGGCTCTCACGAGAGTGTCCCAGGACATGATCGTGATCGATGAGCCGGTGTCCACCTCCAATCGGCACGGCACCCCCTCAATCTTTGCCTTTGTAAAGATTTTTTTCTCTAGGCGAGTTGATGCGTGACCCACTCTCACGACAGTCTGATTCAACTTCGCGCCTTTTTTAAACTGACCACTCGCGGGCCGCTTCGCCGTTCCCGCGCTCTGATTGGCCGGTTTGAATTTTTGGCGGGAAGGTTGGGGAGCTCGACAGACCTGTGCTAGGTGCCCCTTCCTTTCGCATCGCCGACAAGTTGCATCTTTAAATCTGCATTGTTGTCGTTGGTGTTGCCCTCCGCAACTCGCACAGTCACCCCGGTCGTCTTTCTCCGGCCTCCCGGTGTGGAAGACTCCTTCCTCCTCCTCACCGTCCGATTCGGCCTGGACCTCTTCATTGTGGACCGGGGTTGATTTCGCACCAGCCGTTGGTGCGACCTGCTTTTGTAGGGTTTCCGCCGCTTGGGTAGACATCTCGTGAGCCCTGGCTTCGTCCAAGGCGTTTGCCAGCGTTAGGTTGCTTTTAGACAGCAGCCGCCTCCGCAAACGGATGTCCCTGACCCCGCGGATGAGTTGCTCCAGCAATGCCTCGTCCAAGTCTCGGTACTCGCAATGTTTTGAGGCTTTCCTCAGGGCGGCCATGTATGCACTGATGGACTCGCCTTCTTGCTGTCTACGCTCCCCGAATTCGAACCGTTGCACATACTTGGATGGCATTGGTGCAAAATGGGCTTTTAGTAAAGTCTGCAGAGTTTGCCACGGTACCGACTGTACCGGCGTTGGCTCAGCCAGGGATTCTGCGGTGTCGAAAACTTCTGGACCGCAGTGGCTCAGGAAATAGGCTCGTTTCCTGTTGTCTGAAACTCCTTGAAGTTCGTTCGCCTCGAGGAAACACTCGAAGCGAGCCATGTATGACCCCCATTTTTCCTTAGCTGGGTCGAATGGCGCTGGCGGTGTGTAGCCGGACATCGCTGCTTTCCGCTCTTGTTTTGCTGGGTTCGCGTCTTCCTGGTGAGTTCAGCTCTTTTCCTGGCGCTCTTAGCCTCGAGATCCCACCTTCGTCGCCAGTGTTAGATTCGGGCAATAACGAGGCAGGAGACCAGGATAGTGACAACAGCTCTTTACTATATGGTGAACCCAGCAGCAGTGCCCGGGAAAAACCTCTCCTTATATACAGTTTAGCCGGTGGCTTCAACCAATCAGCAACGTGCTTTTTTCCCGCCAAAACTTTTAAAGATACATTACATACACAAACACACAAAATCTCACAAAGCTGTATGTGGCATTGTGTGTGTGTGTGTGTGTGTGTGTGTGTGTGTGTGTGTGTGTGAGTCAGTTGTGTTGTGTGTATGCAAAGTGTGAAAGTTGTTTTTGAGCTTTTTGTGGCTGTGTGAGGTTTCTGCTTGTTTCAGGGACCATTTTGGGTGAAGTGCAGCTGCTTTTACATTGTGTGTGAGTCAGTTGTGTTGTGTTGTGTGTGTGTAAAGTGTGAAAGTTGGTTTTTGGTACCTCTTATTGTTTTGTGTACTTTGTTTATTATTTTTATTATTTATTGTTATTGGCCACACCCACCTGGTCACCTAACCACCAAGCCATGGCCACTAATTAAGCCACGCCCACAGAACTGGTAGGGAAATTTTTTGAATGGCATTCATTGGGGCTACTAGGATGCTATGTTCTTAGCTAGTCATGTTGACGAAGGCTCTCGTCTGATCGGTTTTTCCTAGTTGATCTAATAATAATTTATAACGGTCATAGAATCCAGTCAGGTCTCCTGGCCACCATGTTTTCCCTCCCTCTTCTGCTAGTGCACGTATGTTCCCTCTGGGCTCACCCTTTCAGTTTCTATCTGCTTGTATGAATTATACTAATCTAAGTGTCAGCATATAGACATAAGAATGAAGTTACAAAGTTCACATTTTATGTAGTCAACCATCACTTCTTTGCTTCCAGGATGTTTTACAGACCATAGTAGAACAAATGAGTGAATAGTAAATGTGATTCGGGTGGGGTGCAGCCAGTGAGGTTTGCCTTCTCTACAACATTCAAGGAAGTGAATGACCAGTCAAAGGCAGTGATGGTTATAATCTAGATCAGGGGTATCAAACTCACGTCGTCACAGCAACATCACGTGACGTAGTGGGATTTTTTCCCCCTTCCCTAAACCGGGAGTGGATGTGGCCAGTGCATGATGCATCCGGCCTGCAGGCCAGGAATTTGACAGCCCTGGCCTAGATTGAATACCAAGCATACCTCACTGTAAAATCACTATAATCAGGACTAGGGACAGATGCAAGAACAGCTGGAGCATCATGGAAGACAAACAGCTTAGATTGCCATGCAGAATTACCCAGTGACTTCAGCAACAGATCTGAAATGCATGGTTTTCTTAGAGAATGAGAAATTGCTTAGATTTTACTGAATTAATTATCCCCTCTTCATCGTTTTTATAACTCAAGATGGAGAACATACCTCATAGTCCTTCCTCCTCCTATTTTCCCCTTGAGGTGAGGTGAGTTGGACTGAAAGCTCAACATTACCCAATTCAGTTTCATGTCTAAGAAGGGACTAGAACTCACAGTCCCCTGGTTTCTAGGTCAGCATCTTAAACCATTATACTGGTTGTGATGTGATTTGGAGGTGGTTCAGGGATTCACAAAAATGAAGTTAGAGAAGCTAATGTGACACTTGGATTGTAGATTGCTCATCTGTGATTTAAACAAGTTTAAATTTGAAGTTAAATTTAAGTTTAAATTTGAAGTTATACCTGCTCAAAGTATAGAATAACTATGGGGAAGGAAGAACTCAAAGATTAACGACATGCTTCATCTAAACAGATCATTAAACAAACCATTGTATTTTGGCTCTGTAGTTTTCTAGCTACACTTTTAAATGCCATTTTTAAAAAATCCTTTCTTAAGAATGGGAGTATATTCTAAGCCATTTAGATCAGTGGTGGGATTCAAATAATTTAACAACTGGTTCTCTGCCCTAATGATTTTTTCCAACAACCAGTTCACCAAACTGCTCAGAAAGTTAACAAACAGTTCTCCCGAAGTGGTGCAAACTGGATGAATCCCAGCACTGCACTAGATCAATCTAAGAAAGACTTCACTTGTATTTTGTGGACAGGAAAAGAAAGTTATTCTCACCATTAAGAAAAAATAATGGGCTGCTACTTATAAAATGCTGTGTGTATTACATATTCAGGGTCAGGGCATTGGCCTAAACAAGAAGAAGGATAAAACACTGTCCCAAAGAATACCACCCTTGAAAATTACTATATAAAATTTAGCAATGGCATAAAATCAAAGATGTAATAGAAAAATTGAGTCAAAGAAGAAACAACAACCAAATAAAAACCGGAGAGAAAAATACTTATAAAGGAGACTATTTGTAGCTCAGGATTGAGGGGTCCATAGTGCTCTCTGAGCTTGGTTGTTTTCTTGCAGATGTTTTATTACCCAAACTATGTTACCTAGTCTGGGTAATGAAATGTTTGCAAGAAAAGAAGAGAGCACCAAGGACCACTCAGAAAAATACTTCTAAGTAAAATGTTGATTTTGTCCTACTCAAAGGAACATTTGATTCTTTACTAGAATAGTGTCAGCCTCCACTCCAATCCTCACATATTTTTGTACAATTTATATTCAGTAGTTAGATTGTAATTAGATTGTCTTTGTGTAATGTAAAATAGTTTAAGGATGTAAGATGTATCACTGCCCTATTCAGGGTAAGGGAAGAGGGCCCTTTAAGAGTGTCATCTGACATAACAGAAAGGGGAGGGGAGATTGATGCTTTGAATTCAACAGGAATGTTAGAGCATGGACTTTCAACGGACATTGCATTCCTGAGATGATTTACAGCCAGAGACCTGCGGAAGAAGATTACCACGGGAGGCCGAGAAGGAGCTGGCATTGGACCAGACCTGCTGACCTCTTGGGGAGAGGAGGGACTAACGAAGGGATATGGAATGTTAGCCATATTTTGTCTCAGATCCAACTTTATACTGCTGCAGTCATGATGTATTTAGTAAAAGTACTTTTGTTTATTTGCAAATGAAGTCAAGGTGTATTCTTTCCTAAATATAATCAGAGGCAGCCTGACACATAGCCTCATATTTCTATGAGCAGTAGGATTGACATTGGAAGAAAATATATTATATTGCTTTTCTGGTAAAAATTGTGTTGTCCATCATATCTTGAATAGAAATATGGTCTACCTAAATTTCCTGCTACAGATGGTTGAAGAAAACGTAGACAGGAGTTAGTTAACTTAGTTTAAAGAACCAGCTATATGCACATGGTGTCCTTTAGTCATTGTGCTTCATTCTGCAACTATAGTAACTGTTTACTTTATAGCAAGAAATGCTAATTAGAGTTCCTTACTAGTATTATCCTGATTCTCTAAAACCAGGACATCCTAAAGGCAAAAAACTGCAAACATCAATAGCACTATTTTATAGGTCTATACACCTCAAATTCAGTGGGATATATTCCTTGGTAAGCCTAAATTCAATTACAATTTTTTTTCCATCTAAGGGAATCATTTGCAGAGTTCAGGACTGAGAATAAATTATTATGAAGTAATGAAGTTGCTACCAAAGGACTTGAGAAAACTCACTGTTTATAGAAGCATAAGAAAGCTTCTGTGTGAAAGGTAACCTAAGGGCTACCTATATGTGGGGTACTTATAAGGGTGTATGGGGATAATAGCTCAAGAAGGACAGTATTGATTGTTGAGTATATTGACAACCAAATCGAGGAAGGGAAAGCAAAGATGAGTTTCCCAAATTAACAGTGAAAGGGCTCTTAATGAGAAAGGTATGATCAAACCAGCCCCACCTCCAAATACCACTGAACAAAGGTTGCAAATTGTAGTTGAATGATAGGGAAGGAAAGCAGAGGGAATAGATATGCTAAAATTAAAGAGAAACATCTGGATAAAGCACTTGCTGTGTGATTAAAAATAAACAACCATCCAGTCACTAAGAAACTACTTTTTAAAAATTGTCTGGCATAGCAAGGAGAATTATCCATGGAAATCAATGGAGAAACCTATGATTATAATGTAGATGTAGAGCTGCTGATCCAGTTCTATAGAGGAATTATTGAGACTGTCATCGGCACCTCTATAACTGTCTGATTTGGTTCTGCAACCCAACAAGACAGACACAGACTTCAGAGGATAATTACTACCAACCTGCCTTCCATTGAGGACCTCTATACTGCTCAAGTTAAAAAGAACTGTGAATTATATTTACAGACCCCTCACATCCTGGACATAAACTGTTTCAACTCCTACCCTCAAAACGACGCTATAGAGCACTGCACACCAGAACAAATAGACACAAGAACAATTTTTCTCGAGCACCATCACTCTGCTAAACAAATAATTCCCTCAACATTGTAAACTATTTACTAAATCTGCACTACTATTAATCTTCTCATCCTTCCCATCACCCATCTCCTTCCACTTATGACTGTATGACTGTAACTTTGTTGCTTGTATCCTTAAGATTTATATTGATATTGTTTTCTGATTGCTTATTTGTACTCTATGACTATCATTAAGTGTTGTACCTTATAATTCTTGATGAACGAATCTTTTCTTTTATGTACACCAGTGCTTCTCAATTATTTTCTGTCATGCCCCCCTAGGAAGAAGAAAACATTTTCCGCGCCCCCCGCGCGACTGTAAATAGTATCAATAGCTTGTTATGACAGTGTTTGCCGAGGTCAAACACGCCCCCCTTTACGGAGCCAGGGGGGGCGCGCCCCACTATTTGAGAAGCACTGATGTACACTGAGAGCATATGCATTAAGACAAATTCCTTGTGTGTCCAATCACACTTGGCCAATAAAAAATTATGTTCTATTCTATTCTATTCTATTCTATTCTATTCTATTCTATTCTATTCTATTCTATTCTATTCTATTCTATTCTATTCTATTGATGGTGTTGGGAATCCAAGTATATCAGGTCTGTGGTGGAATCTCCAGCTAGATTGGAGGGAGGGGTTGAGAGGAGGTCAATTTTACACTTTTTGCACTGCAGAAAGCAACTCTAGTCTGACCTCCCCCAGAATCCTTGAACCCTTATCCGACCATTCCCAAGGGAATGCACTCAGATTGACAGTCTTTATTGTAACATAGATCACTTCTTTTTGAGACTATTCGCAAGTGATTCCGGTTGCTTTCACAGTCTGACACAGTCCATCATATTCTCCCTGAACACAAAAAAACTAGCTTTTTCTATCTTTGGATTCTTATTTAATGGGAAACAGACTTTAAACAGCTCAACAGAAGTGAATTCAGTAAGAAATGAATAATTGAATAATAAAAGATTGCAACTTTATATAAGTATGTATCGCTATTAGAAATATATAAATTGGATTGAAAGTAATAATGATGATCAATGCTATTAGTTTTATTTGCATTAGAAGGTATGATACCCAGGTGCCACATTGTTCATGTATTGATATGTTTGTAAGAATAAATAAATAAAAAACTTTGAAAAAAAGAAATTAATTTCATTTTCTTAATAATTCATATTAGAAGGAAATGGTTATGGCAGCCCTGCAGGGTAGTTCAAAATGCATGCAACTTATCAGTCTCTCAGTTAGTTCTATTAAACTCTAGACGTCTATGAAGATTCTCAATCATCCAGGTCATGGTTGTCCCAAAGGTGCTTTTTCAAGAGGCAACTGAGCCTTTCTTTGCTCTTCCTTGAAGACATTAATCTTCTCATCCAAGAGGCTTCTTCAGAAATACAGATGCTTCTTGGATAAGAAGCAAAAACATATTTACAGATCCCTCACATCCTGGACATAAACTGTTTCAACTCCTACCCTCAAAACGATGCGATAGAGCACTGCACACCAGAACAATTAGACACAAGAACAGTTTTTTCCCAAACTCCATCACTCTGCTAAACAAATAATTCCCTCAACTGTCAAACTATTCACCAAATCTATACTACTATTAATCTTCTCATCATTCCCATCACCCATCTCCTTCCACTTATGACTACAACTTTGTTGCTTGTATCCTTACAATTTATACTGATATTGTTTCCTGATTGCTTAATGGTAGCCTATGACTATCATTACATGTTGTATCATTAAGTGTTAAATTTGTACCTGATGACTATCATTAAGTGTTGTAAGTGTTGTACCTTGATGAAGGTATCTTTTCTTTTCTGTACACTGAGAGCATATGCACCAAGACAAATTCCTTGTGTGTCCAATCACACTTGGCCAATAAAAAATTCTATTCTATTCTAAAAAAAAGTGTTCAAGGAAAAGCAGAGAAAGTCCAGTTGCCTCTTGCAAAAGCACCTTTGGGACCTTAAATTTTAGGAATTTCTAAAGATACTTTCTAGGCATAAGAGTGAGTTTGCAGTAGTGGTTAAAGCATCAGATTAGAAACCTGAGACCCTGAGTTCTATTCAGTGGTGGTATTCAGCCGGTTCAGACCAGTTCAGGTGACCCGGTAGTGGTAACCCGGTAGTGGTAACTGCAAGGTGGGCCCACCCACCTTCCCCGGCGTAATGCCATCCTATTTAGCCATGTTTTCTAGGCCAGGCGCATGCGCAGAAGGCATGTGTGCGAGCAAAGCAAATGTGTGGAAGGCCGGGGAAATGCATGGAAGGTGCGCGTGTGCACGAAGCAAGTGTGTGCACACGTGGCAAACCAGTTGTAAGAATATGTTAAACCCACCTCTGGTTCTAGCCCCTCCTTAAGCACAAAAACAAGTGGGTGAACCTTGGGCCATCCCTCTTTCTCAGCCCTACTAATCAAGTAATGGCAAATCAATCTTCCCAAGAAAACTGCACAGTCTTTTCCAGATAGTCACCAGGAGTCAAAACTTAACCAGACGCACAAATAAATAAATACATTTTCTGGACATATTTCTTCTCTTCCTCAGGTTGGAAGCTAGATTGATATTTTCTTTTTAATACTGTCTACTTGCTTCTATTTTGATGGTGGAGGTTAGTCTTCAAGAATGAATTACAAAATGGCAATATGGGGGGTGGGGTGGGGTTGTTGTTTGTTTGTTTGTTTTAATCCAAAATACAAAGACACTGTGAAGAAAGAAAGAGCGAGAAAGAGATGCAGAGAAAATAATAGTTGTACAACAACAGCCTACAGTTAATTTTGCAATTCAGCAGCAGAGCCGCAGAGCAGAGGCTTTGAATTCTCAGTCAAAAATCTATCATGCCTTCAGGTTGCCTCAATCTATCTGACTGGCCCCCATCAAAGGACAATGAACTATGCACTCTGTCGTATTGCAGGATGCCCTTGTAAAACTTTGAAAGTAGCATTAAAAATGAAGAAATAATTCTAAGTCTATTATGACCAAAAGCTAGTGGGAGTAATAAAAAGTATGGAGGGGAGACGGAAATGAGATACGCAAAGAGACACGTGTGGGATTGTCAACAGTGTCATTAAATTCAGTGACAATGAAGTGTACATGGCTAACATTATTTACAAAACCCTGGTTTCAGACATGAAAATTAGTGAAGGATACATTTTAAATTTACATTTAAATTGCCTCCAGAAATTGTAAATGCTCCAACACTGGAAGTTTTTAAGAAGAGATTGGATAACCATTTGTCTGAAATTCTATAGGGTTTCCTGCCTAAGCAGGGGGTTGGACTAGAAGACCTCCAAGATCTCTTCCAACTCTGTCTATTCTATTCTATTCTATTCTATTCTATTCTATTCTATTCTATTCTATTCAATGTGAAGAATAATTTACGGTTGCAAAAATTGCCTTTCTTTTTATCTAATGCATTTGTTGAGCACCTCCCATTGTTTTATAGCAGCAATTTATGAAGAGACAACTTTTCAAAGGGAAAAATTGCCTAGCAGAAAAACAAAAGATTACTTCAGACACATCAGGCAAGTTTGTTTTGTTTTTGTTTTTGTTTTTTGTTTTGTTTTTTTTTCTTTTTTTGAGGCAAAGGGGAGGCCAATTCTTTACTGCAAAGCAAGCAAATCAAAGCTACTCTACTTCAATAGTAAACATGAGTGCGTGCTTAAGACACTCTTTCTTGGAAGAATTCCCAATGAATTCAGTGTGGATTATTACCAGGTTATGACCATCTTCTGTTTGGAAAGTTGCTGCTGAAGTTGAGGAATCAAGTAAGAATGACTGTTTTAACTATTTTATTTAACTAAATATAGTCCATCTCACTTAATAAAACAATTTGACATGGGAAGGAATGTTATGTGAAAATGTAATTGTTTGTCTTTCCCTTCACCACAAGCATGTGCCTGATCTCATAAATCTCACAAGTTTAGAAAATGCCTCTTCTGTGTAAACATGGCATAATCTGTTGCTTGTGCATTAATTGGATTTATTCAATCAAGATGATTTGCGGCAAACGGTTCACCCAACTGCAGTGAAGGTTACGGAAAGTCACACAACCAAACCATGATGGAGAAAGATCTCTTAGTTTTGAGACTTTGGGGGCTTTCTAGGGGCATTTGGTTTGTTCGCCATGACAGGAAACAAGATGCTAGATTGGATGCAGCCTGTTTCCACTAAGATGCCTTTATGGTTATATATTGGCTGCGGTTTTCACACATGTACTTAAGAGTCCATTCTATGAAACCTGGCAGGTCTTCTGAATAAACCTGAGTATTATTAGACAGCTCATCTGAATTAACTTTGACAGGTTTTTTAAAAATTTGATGTGGTTTCTCTTTTGTTTCTTGCAGAAAAATTTTCTTCATGAGAGTATATGGGCATTTAGCAAAACTAATGAAATTGATTCTACAGTTATCAATGACCCTCTCTGGGACATTTTAAACATCTGGGGTCCTTGGTGTGCTCCGAGCTCAGTTCTTTGCTTGCAGACATTACCCACCCACCTACATAACATCAACAGGATTAATGATAATATTACCTAGCTGGGTGATGAAAGCAAGCTCAGAGAGAACCAAAGACTCTACTTGTTCCACATCATATTCCTTTCTATTGCAATATTTTAAGAGGCTTATTCATGGTGAAGTAGTACAGGTCTCAAGGAGATTAACAGAGTTTACACCTAGGTAAATATCCACAGTATCATAATTTCAATGTTTCTAAATATATTTCTTAGCTGACTCATCTTTGGTTGATTTATTTTTGTTCACACAAGAATTCACACACACATATGATACCTTTTGAAACAAAGGAATTAATATCTTGGTTTAATTTAAATAGTCCTGGTTGAGTTCCTTCCACCAACCCCACCATCTCAGACTGATGAGCCAGGCACCGCATGCAGATCCAGGCATTCAAAGTATCTTGCTTCCTTACCACTCCTTAAAACAAGAATTCCACTTGCAGTATCCAATATTTGTACCTGACAATCTAATGTCACCAATGCTGCTTCTTGGATACTCTTATCGGCATCCAAATCTTCATGTATTATTTATCTACCCTTTTCATAGGGAAAGAGGACATTCTACGCATGCGATTATAACCTTGGGCAGAATTAAGATAAGTAAATCAGTCTGGGTTGCATTGAAGATTACTTTGCATATATATATATATGTTTGGGGAGGGGGGAATGAAAGTTTTCCATCCTTGTTTCCCTCAAATGGAAAGCATTCCCATGTTAACTATTGCCATACTTTCTTGAGCATACTGCAATCCCTCAGTCTTTCATTCACATAGTTGGTCCCTCTGCAGAAAAAGACTTCAAGCTTATGAAAAGGATAGCTCAGGATGTTTTTTTAAACAACAACAACAACAACAATCTTTCTACTCTTTGAGTACACCCCAGTCTTCCAGAGCTACTGGTAATACAACTGTACATAAAATTGCCTGCTTTTATATATGCGTGTGGCATGCAATTGTTTCTTGCTAATACTTTCCCCTCAACCCGGCCATAGATCTCTGTCACCCTCACAGTAGCTAACCTCATATTACAAATGTACCGAGCAGAAGGCATGCCAAGTGACATCAATTAATTTAATTAACATTGCAGGTTAACAGAAATGTGACTCATAACTTGGCTGATTTGTATTTTAATTGAAGCCATCCATTCCATCCGTTACCCCCCCAAAAAATTTGCCCTGAAATAAGCGGTTCCATTTCAAGCATGAAAAGAGAGGAAACGAGTTCGGAGGGAAATCTAATCATTCAGGAGGAGTTCCCCTGACTTGAGTCGATTTTTGCCCACAACGTTGCCCCTAACAGCAACATTTTCCTCTTCGTGTTAAAAAGGCTCACAAACCCATCTGTTCCAAACAATGACCAAGCCAAACAAACCCTCCGCAAGATAACCAAAGGAGTCCCAAATCCAGATTTCTCTTCTGGGGATTTCCTTAGGCGGGAGGGCATCATTAACAACCTAGCAAGATCCCCGACCTGAAAGCCCAAAGTTTTCGACGAACAAACGATGGTTGGGGTTGATCTATCCTCGTGGGTCCCCCGCGTTTATCTGCCCAGCTCGACAGTTCGTCTTAGACGAGGGTAGCCTTTCTTTTCAAACTCTCCCTTTCTCCACGCGCGTCATTCCCCCACCACCACCCACCCAATGCTTCTCTTCGAGGCTAGTGCTTCTCCTTTCTATTTTAAATGCTCCGGCACTTCATCCACGCAAGACAAGCCACCCACCCACCCCCCAAAAAACCCACGAGGGAATCTGAAGACATCGCCCCGCAAATGACTTTGCTCTGCTCTTAGTTACCGGCAAAGAATAGGAAAGGAAGAGGGATCCGTCCCTAACCACGAGAAACGCGGTTTCCTTACTTAATCGCCGGAGAGAGAACGCGTCCTTACCTGCACAGCAGCTACACCCACTGACAAAGTCGGTTATTGGCACAGGAGCAGCCGTTCCGAGAGAAATTCCCTTCCCTTCTTCCCGAAGCGCAGACTTTTCTTCCCTTCCCTTCCCTTTTTTATTTTTCCCCCCCACCTCCTCCGAGAAGGGCAACTCACTCCCGCGTAGCTCTCTAGTCCCGGGAAGTGAAAATCCTCGGTCCAAAGGAAACAGCAGCGGTAACCATCCCAGTGAGCCGCGAGAGGAGGAGGAGGAGGGAGGGAGAGAGGGAGGAAGAAAGGAAGGAAGGAAGGAAGGAGGAAGGGCAGCCACTACTAGACCATCCTGTAAACAGTTATCCCTTTCGCCTCAATTAACATGCACAGCAGACTTCCCAGCTCGGTTGACTTTCTGCATGTCAGTTGAGTTAACCGTTTGCGGGGCTTCGGGGTGCGAGGGAAATGAAACGGGCGCTGAGCAGGATCTGGAAAGCTGAGCGCGCGGGGGCACTTCTCGCCTGCTTTTTCTTCTAAAACGATCCCAAGCGGGCGGCGATGCACCCTCTTCCTCTTTCCCTCGGCTCTTTAGCTCGTTAGCTCGGTTTGTTACCCGTCAGAGATGGCCGGAGGCTGGGGGGATAGGCGCAAATAAGAGAGGCTTCTATATAGCCTTTTGACTCAGCCTTCCCCACCACAGGGTTTTCATCTGCCAGGGATATTTCATACAAGATTCGGCTCCACCTTAGGAAAACTCAACCCCTCCTCCTCTTCCCCCTGCCAATTATTTCTCCTCCTCCTCCTCTTCCTTTTCTTACCCCTGCCCTCTTTCCCAACCAAAACATAACCCCAACCGAACACCTGAAGCTCCTGTAAAATAAAATCTAAGTCCCTTTGCTCAATATTTCATTTCTGGACGAAGGAAAGGGAATGCTGCTCGGTATTTGTGAAGTCCGGTTGCTGCTCCATGTTCGAGATTTTGCTCCTAAATTGGTCGCCAATAATCCAGGCAGGCCCACCCACCCACCACCCAGAGATTCCTTATCCAGACATTAATTACCTGTCAGCTGAAAGGGCAGTTTTGTCACAATGTGTTAGGAGGTCGAGAGGAGGATGTGGTTCCACGTTTCCTCCTTCAGGTTGTTTAATTAGAACAGAGGGCGTGCATAGAGTGGCATCGGATTTTGGATGGAAATAATGCTGGGTTTTGTGAAGGGCTAGACTGCCTGGGTCAGTGTTGGGTCATTATTTCAGAGGTGTTTCCCCGAATCCAAACACAGAAGAGCCAAAGGCAGAAAGTGGGAGGCAGGGGTCACTTCTCCCTCTAGTTTCCATGTGGAAATCTGACGGGGAGTGTTGGAAACCTTCCCTCCCCTCCCTTCCCCTCCCTGTTCTTTACCAGGAGGCAGGTAAGTGGCACCCAAATGGTGAAAGTAAAGATCATATGACCACAGCAGCAATGCAGCAGCAGCAGCAGCAGCTGGTAGCACTGAAACAGCCATGTTATCAAATTTCATTCCCTCGGGACTTACGGATCTTGGATTTTGGATGCTTTCTTTCCGTCAACCAATTTAAGGTACCCGAGTTCAAAAATCTTTGCCTTTTGGTACCTTGTTTCACCTACCTGGAAGTCATGACGACATTCTTAGTAGTAAATAAATACGTGCACTTTTTTACTTTTGAAAATTCCAGTACTGTGTACTGCAGGGATCATCAAATTGATTTCTAACTGACTGCTTTTCCAACGTTTGCAAAATCTGTTTATTTTAAAGTCCATGTCAGAAGCGAAAATATCAAGGAGCTCTCCCTCCCCCCACTTTTCTTTTAAAAAAAATCCTAAATAAGAACTATTTCTTTAATATTCTTTCATCTCTGATATGGGTGCTTATGGTAGGTTTTTAAGTAATATCAAGGATGTGCTTTTCTTATGGGGAAAAAATATAACCTTTAATCATTTCCCAAGTCACACATGCATCCTCATTGCCCCACTCTTCATAACTTTGGAGGGATTCTAGACGTATACATTAAGCTACTGTATGAATCAAGATCACGTGAAGTGTTAATACCACTTTATAATGTCTTGGTAAGGCCACACTTGGAATACTGCATTCAGTTTTGGTCGCCACGATGTAAAAAAGATGTGGAGACTCTAGAAAGAGTGCAGAGAAGAGCAACAAAGTTGATTAGGGAACTGGAGGCTAAAACATATAAAGAACGGTTGCAGGAACTGGGTATGCCTAGTTTAATGAAAAGAAGGACTAGGGGAGACACGATAGCAGTGTTCCAATATCTCAGGGGCTGCCACAAAGAAGAGGGAGTCAAGCTATTCTCCAAAGCACCTGAGGGTAGAACAAGAAGCAATGGGTGGAAACTGATCAAGTAAAGAAGCAACTTAGAACTAAGGAGAAATTTCCTGACAGTTAGAACAATCAATAAGTGGAACAACTTGCCTGCAGAAGTTGTAAATGCTCCAACACTGGAAATTTTTAAGAAAATGTTGGATAACCATTTGTCTGAAATGGTGTAGGGTTTCCTGCCTGGGCAGGGGGTTGGACTAGAAGACCTCAAAAGTCCCTTCCAACTCTGTTGTTGTTGTTGTTGTTGTTATTGTTGTTGTTATTCTGTTCTCATGGGTCCAGAGTGCATGTTACAAATGGTCAGCCCACACACTCACACATCCTGAAGAAAGTGGGTTCCAATTATGCTAAAATTTATACAACACACATATATTTTATTTATTTATTTATTTTGTCAAGCATGTATTTTATGACAGATACAAGTGTAAACATAATTATAAATAAAGGATATGAATAAAAGGGAACATTAGGACAGGGACGGTAAGCACGCTGGTGCACTTATGCACGCCCCTTACAGACCTCTTAGGAATGGGGTGAGGTCTACAGTAGACAGTCTAAGGTTAAAGTTTTGGGGATTTGGGGAAGAAACCACAGAGTCAGGTAGTGCATTCCAGGTGTTGACAACTCTGTTACTGAAGTCATATTTTCTGCAATCAAATTTGGATTGGTTTACCATGAGTTTATATCTATTGTGTGCTCCTGTATTGTTTTGGTTGAAGCTGAAGTATTCATTGGCTGGTAGGATATTGTAGCAGATGATTTTATGTACTATGCTTAGGTCAGACTGAAGACGATGAAGTTCTAAGTTGTCTAAGCCCAAAATTTTGAGTCTGGTGGCATAAGGGATTTTGTTGCGAGTAAAGGTGTGGAGGACTCTTCTTGTGAAATATCTCTGGACTCATTCAATTGTATTGGCCAAGAATTTCCCTGTGCTGAAGGCAACAATACTAATTGAGATTCTCTTTCTCTTAGGAGAATGCCCAAGCCAACTGACTGAATCCAGTTGTGAATTGGCAAACTACTTGTCTTAGAAGAAAAATTAGACTTGGGGAAATCCAAAGCAACAGATAACTGTGAAGTCAAAAAACAGATTGAGACATACTTGAGAGCAGTACAAAGATACTTGGAAATCGCCTTTGTACAGCAGCAAATCCCCTTAAGGTTTATTTATTGTTGTTCTTTAACTTTATTTAGGAACCAAGGAGCATGCACATTGAACAAGGTTTGTTCTTTGCCTGCTATTATTAAGGCTGCATGGAGGACTATGTCTTGGTTTGCTTCTTTGTTGACATCTCTGGTCATTACTTACTAGCATTTAAATAGAATGGGATTTTCTATTTGTAGACAAATGGAGCGATACTGATAAAGAAAGGGAGATTTTATAACAGGGGTGTGAAACTCGATTTCATTGAGGGTCGCATCAAGGCTCTGTTTTACCTCAGGGGGTGGGGGTGGCCAGAGAGGCTGTGGCCAGCTCAACGTCACTTGTGTCAGCGCTTGTGGGAGCCTGAGCACTCTGCCAGCAAAATCGGAGCTCAGGAGGGCCGCACGCAGCCCTCCCATGTTCCATTTTTACTGGCAGAGGGCTGCAGGAGGTCATCCCAACTGAAAACGGAGGTCACAGCCCTCCTGAGCTCCATTTTGGCAGAGTCATCATGGGCTGGTCTGTTGTGGTCTGGCAGCAGCCTGCGGAGCTGGCAGCGGAGTCTGACAGTGATGAGGCTGAGGAAGAACATGGGCAGTCCTGGAGGCTGTGGAAGGCCTGGATGGGGGCTCTGCATCAGAGGCAGAGATGCAGCCAGAGCCATCAGGGAGTGATATGCAGACTCTGGAGCCTCCAGAGACTGACAGTGAGGCAGAGGAACAGGAGGAGCCTGTTCCTAATGCACACATGAAAAGAGCTGCCAGAAGGCAAGAGCAGCTAAAGCTAAGAGGATGACTCGGGAGTAGGGCCAAGAAATGATTGGCCCCTCCCATAAGGCATAAAAGACCAGCCATTGCGTCTGGGCTCTTTGTCGGAAAATAACATTGATAGACTTGCTCCTTGTCTTGCTGCATTTATTTCTTGTCGGCCTCTTCTGCTTTTGAACCTTTGCCAAGAAAAGCCTTTGGCAGTTTGCCTAAATAGACTAAGGTTGGTGATAAGACTGAAGAATTGTGTTATGAAGAATTTGTTTTGATTTAGTTTGGACTATGCTGAGAATGAGTTAATTCTCAGCTGCTCTAATAAAGTCTGTTTGTTTTTGAAGTGATTGCGTCTAAAACTACCTACTTGGGCCTGGGTCACAACATGATCCAGGGCAGCCCCACGGGCCAGATCTTAACATCCTGCAGGCCAGATCCAGCCCGCGAGCCTTGAGTTTGACACCCCTGTTCTATAACATTCTTATGACATGCACTGGATAGTTGTCCAAAGCTACAGGAGTGTTATTAGTGGTGAGGTTTCATTCATGCATTAACATCAAAGTCGTATCAAAGTAGGTTTGTCATTCAGCTTTATGAAAGCTTTTTCATCAATAGGCCCCACAGTAAGAATTGTTCCAGATATTCAAAATGCAGGCATATAGTCAGAGTCATGCATCAGAGTTATTAATCATTATAAGTAATCTCAATCTCAAGCGTTACTCCCTTTGATTAAAAACGGGATGTGTTCTGCTACGGATTTAGATCTTTGGCTGATCTTTGCAAAGAAAAGAAAAGAAAACAATCCGTCTCCAACAAAATCACCCTGGTTTCCCACTCCCTACTTCAAACAGAAGAATTATTGATGTGTAATTGTTTGTCTAGGAGGGATACAAATTATTCAGCAGCTACAATTAATGCATTTTCTTCTCCTTTCCAAGGGTAATCTCAGAAATTATTGTCACTCTATCTTCAAGATACGGATTTGGTGCCCTAAACATTTATGGCTTTTCTGATGTCTCGTATGCCAAAAGAGAAATTGATACATTCTACCCTGCTCTAAACTGGGCATTTTATGAATTTTGCTGATGAATGCATGTCATAGACGTTTAAATCAATCTTTTAATACGATTTCTCCTTCTGTTTAGTTATCATTGCTCCACAGAAACAGTGTGGAAGTGCTGGCTGAAACCAAAGCTTCAAATTTTAGTGGGAGGGACGGAGGGAGGGAGAGAGGGAGGGAGGGCGGAAGGAAGGAAGGAAGGAAGGAAGGAAGGAAGGAAGGAAGGAAGGAAGGAAGGAAGGAAGGAAGGAAGGAAGGGTCTATTGTGACATTTAGGCTGCAGAAATTCATATTACTGATAGAAGGCCCATAAGAGATATCTAAAGCTCAGGATCTTTTTCAACAGCTACCTGAGTTGGTTACCTGAGTTTTTGCAACCCAGATATATCAGCATTATCTTGCCTAGACTGTTTTTCCAGGGAATGATCCTGATTATTGATTTATGAATTTTTTTTGACTTTTGATTAACTAAATATATAAACACATGAGTAAAATCACTCTGTTGTATGTAATTTGCAGTGAAGATTTTTTGGCAGAAGCCCTTTAGATAAATTCATCCTAGTGGCTTCCTTTAAAATATACATTCACTTCTCCGCTCTTGCATTTATTTCTCCCACCGTCAGATTTATTACTGCCAGGAGTACCATGGCCAGGAGGGGAAGAACCCTGCGAGGCCAGCAGCAGCAGCTGCATCAGGCCCAGCAGCCAAGCAGAGGCTTGGGAGGGGGGAGGCTATCCTGATTTAAGACTTGAGCGCCAATATCCCAGCAGCAGCAGGGCCAGCAGGCAGGGCGGGTGGAGGGTGGGGCACACTGAAAGTTTGCTCTATTGCAGCCTCAGGCAAGTAGATGTTGGGACAGAGTGCAGGGCCAGCAGTAGCAGTGCTCCACTCCTGTCAACCCCCGCACTTGCTGCTTCCTGTAGGTGAAAAAAAAAACCATCTCCAAAAATAAGGCCTAGTCCTTATGTTTGAGCCCCAAAGAAAATGAGACCGGGTCTTATTTTTAGGGAAATACAGTATATCTCCAACTGAGCAGGAGGTTACTGTTCATTCAGCAGGAGAAACAAGGCTTGTAGATTGCCATTAGACGATCTAGAATATAGAATAGAATATAGAATTTTATTGGCCAAGTGTGATTGGACACACAAGGAATTTGTCTTGGTGCATATGCTCTCAGTGTACATAAAAGAAAATATACGTTCATCAAAGGTACAACATTTACAACACAAATGATGGTCATAGGTTGCAATTTAACCCTTAATGATATCAACAAAAAGTTATAGTCATACAGTCATAAGTGGAAAGAAATTGGTGATGGGAACGATGAGAAGATTAATAGTAGTAGTTTTAGTAAATAGTTTGACAGTGTTGAGGGACTTATTTGTTTAGCAGAGTGATGGCCTTCGGGAAAAAACTGTTCTTGTGTCTAGTTGTTCTGTGTGCAGTGCTCTATAGCGTCGTTTTGAGGGTAGGAGTTGAAACAGTTTATATCCAGGATGCGAAGGATCTGTAAATATTTTCATGGCCCTCTTCTTGATTCGTGCAGTATACAGGTCCTCAATGGAAGGCAGGTTGGTAGCAATTATTTTTTCTGCAGTTCTAATTATCCTCTGAAGTCTGTGTTTTTCTTGTTGGGTTGCAGAACCGAACCAGACAGTTATAGAGGTGCAAATGACAGACTCAATAATTCCTCTGTAGAATTGAATCAGCAGCTCCTTGGGCAGTTTGAGCTTACTGAGTTGGCGCAGAAAGAACATTCTAGCTGAGGTATCAGCCTTACAAAGTGTCCAACAGGTATGATTCTTGAGGCGAAGTCTGCCAATCTCTTTTTCAAACTCTGTTCAAAAAAGTGAAAGTGCCTCAATATGGTGGAACTATAGAAATGAGTTTTCTATAATTCTAGATTACCAAATAGTTGCTTTCCATTTAGATACATATGCTGAAAGATAAGTGCTTTTGCATTGTCTTATCTAGCACTTGTTCAATTGAATGAAAGAGACTATTGGAAAAAAAATCATAGATTGGTGAATGTTTTTTTCTTTTTACCATAATTATGAAGTGGCCAAGATGCTGTGTGGCTAACTTGTCTTTTTTGAACAAATTTCTCTCCATTGGTCTGCAAATCTTTTGTTTCCTACCCTTCAATTAAATCACGAAGAAAGACTTGTTCCCCCCCCCCCCAATAGCTGTGCTATTGTCACTGCTAAGTGGGAATCCTGCTTTTGAGAAATTGTTGGATAATTTCCCTAGAGGTATATATTTCTCAGGAAATAGTACTAGAATAACAATTAAGAGATATAAACAATAAAGAGATATAAAAGGTAATAAGGGTAAAAATAAGAAAGTGTTTTGCAGTTTGAGATAAAGTAAAAGATGGTTGGATTACCATCAAATTATAGGATTGGAAGGAAAATTTAGAAAGTCACCTCCCGCTCAGGGCAAGTTCTATTAGTGCATCTCTGACAGACAAACATTACGCTTCTGTTTGAAGTTCTCCAGCAAAAGGAAAACTCACATATTTGTGTGGCACCCTGCTCCACTGCTATCTAATAAGCCTCAGCTTTTTTGAGCATTGGTCCTTTTGATACAGTTCCTACAAGTTAATGACCTTATATTATTTGTTTATGTATCTCTTCCCCCATTTTCCATCCATATCCTGTTTTACACGCAGCATTTTAGATAGCTCAGATGTTAATTTTCATGTTCTATTTGAGAAAAATATGGGGTTGTTTCAGGATCCGATATGGATCTTCTCAAGCCAATGGGTTCTCTTCTTTGCATTATCACCTGCACTGTTAATTCAGTTCAAGAGAGCATCCATTGCCTAGTACTGATAATAGGAGAACATTATTCATCACACCAGAGAAAAATGGTGGAGAATTTATATCAATAGCAACAGCACTTAGACTTATATACTGCTTCACAATGCTTTACAGCCCTCTCCAAGCAGTTTACAGAGTCAGCATCCAACAATCTGGATCCTCGTTTTACTCACCTTGGAAGGATGGAAGGCTTGAGCCAGTGAGACTGGAACTGCTGACAATCAGCTGTCAGCAGAATTAGCCTGCGATAATGCGTTCTAACCACTGGAGAATAACTAGAGGTTTAGTAGGGCTGCCTCTCAGTACTGGAATATTTTTCTCATTGTTCTAATGATACAACCAGTTGAGGACAGAGAGGAAAAAAAGTATTATTTAGTGGCAAAGCAAATGAAGACAAATGTTACTATCCTATTCACAATGGGAATGATAACCAATGGTGCAATTGTGGGAGAGCTGAGCTCTCATTCTTTACTTTTCTTGTTCTATCTTGAACACAATTTCTTGTCAGGAACTCTGGTTTCAGTTTAGCCCAACAGTCATTGAATCTTTTCTTCATCTTTATTGCCAGTGGCATTGTTTACAAAACTGTATTGTTAAAAAAAATGCACTGACTTGCTAATACTGCTATAAACAGAACTGGACTCTTGAGTCTTGAGAGATTATTCTGAATGAATGTCAACACTTATCCAAAGCAAATGCTCTCACGGGCTCCGAAATTGACAATAGCTAACTTGCCAACAGAGTTAAAAGAGGAAAAAGCGGGAGGAGAGTTTTCTGACCTGAATCATTTTTTTTAAACAAGGACTTTATAAACATCTCAAGTCAATTTGGAGCAGATTTTCCCTGTTATGTGGTAAATATGTTTGCTTGGGCTTCATTAGTTCTCTTAGAAAGATTCTTTTTATTTATTTATTTATTTATTTTGTCACAACAATATACATAAGCATCACACAAAAAGATTATATAGTATATAAACTTACATATGAAGAAATATAAGGAGGTATAAGCATATATATATATGAGAAGAAAAAGAAAAACAATTCTGCGGGGGGCGGGTAACCCATCAGTATCATTGATGGAGAAAATCTATGTAGTCATTAACATTCAGCATCAACTTGATAGTACATAATCAATTTCTTTCTTTTTTTAAAGTATCATATAGATTAGGCCTCAACCACTTTTTCAGTTCAAGAAGAAAAGAGAGAACCATATAGGTAGCTATGAATATGGGACTAGCGTTTTAATTTGCACTTTGTTTTCCTAAAGCTTGCTCCAGACCAGGTCCAAGTCAGAATGGATCATCTTTGGATTGACTAGAGGCTCTATGGGCTGTTACCGGTCCATCAGATCTGGTCCTTGCAGCAGGACAGGTGATTTTTCACAGACCTAAGATATGTAAAAAGGACACGGTGGCTCAGTGGCTAAGACACTGAGCTTGTTGATCGAAAGGTCGGCAATTCAGCGGTTTGAATACCTAGTCCCATGTAGCAGGGTGAGTTCCCGTTACTTGTCCCAGCTTCTGCCAACCTAGTAATTCAAAAGCACATAAAAAATACAAGTAGAAAAATACTTGGTGGGAAGGTAACAATTCCATGCACCTTTGGCATTTAGTCACATGACCACGGAGACTTCTTCGGACAGCGCTGGCTCTTCCGCTTTGAAACGGAGATCAGCAACACCCCCTAGAGTCAGGAACAACTAGCACATATGTGCGAAGGGAATCTTTTACCTTTAAGATATGTAACACTTTCTTGATACTCGTGAAAGCAAAAAATAATACTTGGGGAGAAACAAGGACATGGGCTTTAAAAAAAAAAATGCCACATGTGTATTTTCCAGTAAAAGTTGTCTAACAGGAAAGAGCATCTAAGGCTCAACAAACCATTCAGTGGAGCTGCTCAAGCAGTTATTACTATTCTCTGCAAGCTAAGGTTAACAGAGGTCTTTTCCAGTGCCGGGATTTAAGATTCATTATTTTATTCCCTTAAGATGAAAATTCAGTCAAAAGAAAACATTGTAAAATGCCAGAATCAGTTTCAAATTAATTAGGTGTTCCACCCTCACTCTGCAGGAAGCCTTTTTTTTTTTTTGCCAACACCCAAAGGGAAGGGATTGAAAGAAGAGAGAAGGTGCTTTCAAAAGAGACCAATGTTTCAAGAGACACCAAAAGGACAGCTTTAAAAGTTGCTTCATTTCTCTGAAAAGCATGTTAGACTTTCCCGGCCACACCCTTCATTACCTTCTGAAAGCTCTACTTGTGGGCACGAAATAATTTCGTTTCTGCTCTTCTTGCTTCATTTTTTCCCCCAAAAAAACAAACAAACAACAATAACAAAAAATGCACCCCTTCTTCCAGAGTGAGCAGACACTCACACTAAAGTAATTCCGATTAAACGTCAGTGATTTGATCTGATTCAAACATAATGAGGTGTTGGTTATTTTACAAGTCTGAGGTAGCTTCAAAACTTGGTGATCAGGAGGAGTCCTGAAGACAGTCGGCATGGTTGTGACAGCTTTCTTTTCAGGAACATCTGAAGGCTTCAGGGAAAGACTTCCTCTTCATATATCTTGAATGCCATACTTTATATTCCCTTTAATATTATGCCCTCGGCTGAAGAGTCTTCCTCAAATTACAAGGAGAATCAAAATGGAGCAATCAGGGAATCAGACACAGCTCCACCCCACCCACATTAGTGTGATGATATCAGGATCCGATATCACCTGGCTGTGGTGATTCAGACCCTACCCTGGAGGCTCATCAACCAGCACATGTGAAGACAGAGCCAGAGAAATGCTAAGCTGCAGAAACACCTAGCACAAAGTTACCCAAGAGCTTCCTGATTGATCAGTGCTAACTATTTTCAGAAGATGAGAGCTTCCTGTAGGTAATTTACTACTATGGGTTATTCAGAAAAGAAAAAAAAGAGTATTTCTGAGACGTTGTTGTTCTAGGACAGTGGTGGCGAAACTTTTACCCACTGGGTGCCGAAGAGGTACGCGCTTCGTGTGCTTCACTCACGCGTGTGCCATCTGCACAACCACACCATCTGCGCATGTCCACGGCTTTTGTGTGCGCGTCCCCCATGCACATGCGTGCAGGTTTTGTGAGACTACCCTCCTGCTCTGCATGCGCAATTGCACCATCTGTGCATGTGCGCAGGTTTTGTGTGACTCCCATGCGCTGCACATGCAATTGCATCATCTGCGCAGGATGTGGTTTTCACGCGTGCAATGGATGCATGCGAATGCCATCTGCGCATGTGCGGGCTGCACACAAATACTCTCGCGTGCATTTGCAAACGTGCAAGCATGTGCAGAAGAGCTCCGAAGACCAGTTAGGTCCTCTGAATTGCACGCATGCACACCAAAGGCCCAAACACCAACTGGGGTGCCTGCGCATGTACAGCTGCAGGTGAGTTGGGTGACAGCTTGCGTGCCTAGAAAATGGCTCACATGTCACCTCAGGCACGCATGCCGTAGGTTTGCCATCATGGCTCTAGGACAAAGACTTTCTGAATAATAGATAAAATTGTCTGATTTGGTCAGTCAGTTTCATACTTGGGAGAGACAGTGATTGGTTTGCAGAGAGCTCGAGAGAAATGTTCTTAAAATGCCTAGATTTCTATTGTAATGATTTAGGCAGCTATGATAAAATCTTCTTCACTTCCTCGCCATTGCCCTGTTGTGGCTTTGTTCACAATTCCAAAGATATTCTTATTAGATGGTGGTGTGGAGGCAATAATTTGGTCCTTGACACCAATGAGACCAAGGAGCTTATAGTGGACTACAGAAGGAATAGATCAGACATCCAGCTCTTGCTTATCAATGGAGACTGAGTGAAGCAAGTGGCCAGTTTTACACTTCTGGGTGTTATCATAAAAGAGTTGACCTGGGGCGCTCACATTGCAGCCACTGGTCAGAAGGGCCCAGCAGAGATTATACTAACTGAGACTTCTCAGGCAAAAACAACTGAATGAAAAATTGGTGGTGACCTTCTACTGCTGCACCATAGAGAATATTTGAACTTACTGCATCTGTGTATGGTTTGTAAATTGCACAGTGGCAGATAGGACAGCACTCCAGAGGGTTAACATCATTGCCCAGAGGATCATTGGTTGCCCTCTCCCCTCTTTGGAAGAGTTCTATAGCTCCCACTGCCTTAAGAAAGTTCAAAACATTCTTAAAGATCCATCTCATCCTGGGCACCCTTTTTTTGAACTATTACCATCTGGTAGGCAGTACAGGACAATCAAAACAAGGACAAATAGGCTGAAAAACAGCTTCTATCCCAAGGCAGTAACTATATTGAATTCTACAGTATAGTGCAATATTAATGCAGTATCACAGGTTTCAGTTCAATTGTATAAAATGTGAAGGATGTGTGTTTTTTTGTTTTATTTTTTATAGTTTTCTTATGTATGATGTACACTGAAGAAGGCATTTAACTTCATTGTAAGCGGTGCAATGACAATAATCTAAACTAAACTAGATATAGGTTTTGTGGTTAATTGCTTCTGTTGTTTTGTCATATTTCACTTGGCAACCCAAAGAGAGAGAATTGGCACTATCTAGCCTTTTTAGATCGGTGATTAAAGCCAGAATTGAATATAAATAAAGGAAAACACCTTCATATAATCATAGTCATAGAATTAAGCACTCTATATTCCTGTATAGTTCCTAGGTTCCTATGTGATGGATTCAGATATCCCTTATCACTTTCTAGAGAAACTGTAAGACTTGCCCTGGCACAAACCCTAATCAAATTGTCATCTCAGGCTGACTTCCCTATGATCTAGTCTTATACTGAATTGATACTGTAGGAATCTCCTGAAATATTGCTGATCAAGACACTCAGTGCATTGATAGGTCAGTTTCAACTTCTGTCTTTGGTAGCTATGTCTCCCACATTAAAAACAAAAAAACAAAAACCTCCTCTTTGGGTGAATTTTGCTGTTATTCTATAGGCATTGGAACTTCTGCAATAACTGCATGTACGTAAGATACGAGCTTTTGTAAAAGAAATGCTCAAGTGTGTGTACCATGTATAGGAAGTGTCAGTTTCTGTTTACTTAGTGCTCTACATTTTGCATACAATTATTATTTTTTTCTTAAATGATTTCAGGCAAGGTAAGTTGCTTGTAGATGTGCCAAGTTTCAATTGCTCTTGAAAAGAAGAGGGTTTTTTTTTTCAATACTAAAGACTAACCTAGTTTATTCATGGGATGAACTCCTTATTAAAAAGTAAATGTAAAGATTCCTCTCACACATACAGTACTTGCTAGTTGTTCTTGACTCTAGGAGCAGTGCTCATCTCCGTCTCAAAGCCGAAGAGCCAGCGCTGTCCGAAGATGTCTCCGTGGTCATGTGGCCAGCAAGACTAAACACCAAAGGTGCACGGAACGTTGTTACCTTCCTACCAAAGGTTGTCCCTATCTTTCTACTTGCATTTTTATGTGCTTTCGAACTGCTAGATTGGCAGAAACTGGGAAAGTAACGGTAGTTCACCCTGTTATGCGGCACTAGGGATTTGAACCACTGAACTGCTTTCGATTGACAAGTTCAGTGTCTTAGCCACTGAGCCAACCCGTCCCCTTGAACTTCTTATTACTTTCCCACAATTCATTTAAACGATCATTCTGATTTCAACAGTGTTTCACCAATAACATCTGGAGGTGTCAATCTTACTTAGTCTTACTCAAGAATCCCAGATGTTTTATCTCATTGCTCTTCACACCCATCATAAAGGCATTGAATTTTAGCTCAGAACAAATTCTACCTTAGCTACCATTGTGGTTTCCTTTTACTTCCTACCGTGAACTATTCACACCACAGTGGCCAAAGAAGTGGTTTACCCTTTTATCTATACACACTGATAAGTAGAGATAGGGATGCAAGGACAGATTATTTCAAATTAGAATAATGCTTTAATAATGTCTGATTTTAATCATGTGAAGTGAAGTTTGCAATCCCAACCTTGGTTTGCCTTGCTCTGAATGAGGCAGTTGTTTCTAGCTGCATAAATTAGCACGTTGTACATTACACAATGATTACACATTGGTTCTGTGTAGGCAGTTAAAACAGGTAGAAGAATGACAAGCATAATAACTTTTATTTCCTAGAAGATTTGATTGTCTACAAAGCAAAAAAATGACAGCTTTAGTTGTAAGCTAGTAAACTAGAATGAGAGACCCAGTATTAAGTATTAAGGTTAAGGTATCAGGCTAGAAACTGAGAGATTGTGACTTCTAGTTTCACTTTAGGCACAAAGCCAACTGGATGACTTTGAACCACTCATTCTTTCTTAGTCCCAGGAAGAAACCAAGGGCAAACAACTTCAAAATCTTGCCAAGAAAACTGCAGGGACTTGTCCAGGCAGTTACCAGTAGTCAACACTCACTCAAAAGCACAAAAACAAGAACCACTCCTACAATTAATTTTGACCCTACAGCACTAAAGATATATCTGGGTAGAACTGGCTTCCAAGCAAAGGTATCTGAGATTTAAGATCTGCTTCAAGATTTTCTTCGGGGAGCCACTCGCTGATTTTGACATTAGATGGGAAGCTGCCTGGCATCAATTTTTCTCCCCTTCATTGTGTCTCCTATACTTGGACAACTTCACAACTCTTATATTCCCATTTTACTGTTGGAGTTTTGTGTATGGCTCATTAACCTAGCATCTTCCCTAATTTGTCAAATGTAAGAATGGAAAAAGTTTCTTTTATTTTCATGCAAATATACATAATTTCTACTTCCCGAAGGGAGACAAAAAAACTTGTAAAATACAAATGCCACCTGACATTTAGACTGAAATTTTTTTTCTTGTTCTTTTTCTTCTTGTTGTTGTTTTTCTGGAATTTGAAATGCAGATTACACACCCACCCACATACACAAGAAAGAGATGCATTAGACTGACTGGAACAGTGAATGAGTTTGGAACAAAAGGAGTTTCAAAAGTTTGGTTTGTACAAAAGGAGAAACAAACACCCAAAACTCAGGGATTCTTTGAGACCTTTTTACTTTTAGTAAGAAAATTGTAGATTGAGATATTGATTGGACAGTAATCCCCAGGACGTATCGGGATTATAGATAAGATTATTAAGTCTACAAGGGGAGATTGAGATGTTGGAATAAATGTCCATCTGGGTTCAGTTCCAAGTGGGGAAAAAGACACTGGAAACATGGAGACTGCTTGGAAAGATAGTTTAATGGTAGACAGGATCACATGGTTTGAGTTCCTGAGCAGCAAAGGGCAGAGATGTTGAGAATCCCTGGGTTTTATACCCTCTCTGGCTTTGAACTTCCTGGGGCACAGGAAGAGTATCTTGATTGGTTCCTGTCAGAGGTCATAGCTAGTCTTGCTGGCTGATGTAATCTCCACAGGTGCCATGTGGGGAGTTTCTGTTGCTAGATGGGTCCTATTGTGTTGCAGATGATGGTCCATTGACAAAGGTGGCGGGGGGAAGCAGGAAGGTGGGAGCTGCTTTGTCTTTAAAACATGTTTCTCCATTTTTCATCCAGGGAAATATATTCTGCCTTTTTAATATTTCCTAAAATATTTCATTCTTCTAGGAGAGGGATGGGTGCGTTATGGTCTATCAGCAGCCTACGGAGCTGACAGCGGAGTTGGACAGTGAGGAGGCTGGGGAGGACAATAGGCCAGTCCTGGAGTCAGGGGAAGGCCCAGATGAGGGCTCTGCGTCAGAGGCAGAGATGGGGCCAGGGCCATCTGGGAGTGATGCGCAAACTCCAAAGCCTTCAGAGGTGGACAGCAGAGAGGCAGAGGAACAGGAGGAGCCTGTTTCTAGTGCTCACATGCGAAGAGCTGCCAGAAGGCAAGAACAGCTAAAGCAACAAGGACGACTTGGGAGTAAGGCCAGGAAATGATTGGCCCCTCCCATAAGGCTTAAAGCAGCAGCAATGGCTCTTGAGTTCTTTATAAGAAAGCAGCATTGCTACAATTGTTTCGTGTCTTCTATTTATGAACTTCATGGAGTCTTTCCAAGAAAAGCCTTTGGCAGAGTGCCAAAAAAGACAAAGGTTTGTGATAAGGCCAAAGGACTTTTTATGAAGGACTTTGTTGTGGACTTAATTTGAACTAAGCTGAGAATGAAGTAATTCTCAACTGTTCTAATAAAACATGTTTGTTTAGCACTGATTGTGTCTGGTAATAACTACTTGGGCCTAGGTAACAAAAGGGTGCTAATTTCTGAGCAGAGATGGAGAAGGAGAAACAACTCATCATTTTAGAAGTTCTACCATGTTTCTTAAAATAAAAACATTAGGGAAGTTTGTATGATTAAGCATGAAGATTGACTTGGAGAAAATATTCCTTTTCATTGTTCCAATACATACATCCACCTGTGGCCTCTCGGGTGCACTTTAAGGTGTTAGTCACGACCTTTAAGGCGCTCCATGGCTTAGGACCTGGGTACTTACGGGACCGCCTGCTGCTACCACATGCCTCCCACCGACCCGTACGCTCTCACAGAGAGGGACTCCTCAGGGTGCCGTCCGCCAAACAATGTCGGCTGGCGGCCCCCAGGGGACGGGCCTTCTCTGTGGGGGCTCCCACACTCTGGAACGAACTCCCCCCGGGCTTACGCCAGATATCTGACCTTCGGACATTCCGTCGCGAACTGAAAACATATCTCTTTATTCGCGCGGGGCTGGCTTGAATGGAATTTTAAACTCAAATTTTTAGCAATTTTAATGGGTTTTTTGGTTTTATGGTAAATTTCTTAAATTTTTCAGGCTCATTTAATAAGTTTTTAATTGATATTTTAACTTTGTATATTGTATATTGTTCTTTGTTGGTTTTATTCTGCCTGTACACCGCCCTGAGTCCTTCGGGAGAAGGGCGGTATAAAAATCAAATAAATAAATAAAAATAATCTATGTCTACGTATCTATATTTATACTGTATATATTAAGAACATGCTTCATAAGCAAAGGTATTCTTGCTGTCAGGAAAAGGTTTCTGTTTAAATATTTTTCGCTATCCATCTTGATTCTAATTAAAGCTTAATTCCTCTACCCAAATTAACCTAAGAGTTCTTTTTAAATATACAGATAAATGATATTTTTAGGGAGGTGGGATTAGCAAAATAGTGCCATGGTCAGATAAACCTTGGAAGTATTTGAAATGTGCCAATCAGTGGTGGGTTTCAAAATCTTTTACCACCGGTTCTGTGGGCGTGGCTTGGTGGGCGTGGCCTGGCTTGGTGGGCGTGGCCTGGCTTGGTGGGCATGGCAGGGGAAGAATACTGTAAAATCTCCATTCCCACCCCACTCCAGGGGATGGTTACTGCAAAATCCCCATTTCCTCCCCATCAGCTGGGACTTGGGAGGCAGAAAATAGATGGAGGTGGGGCCAGTCAGAATTTTTACTACCAGTTCTCTGAACTACTCAAAATTTCCACTACTAGTTCTCCAGAACTGGTCAGAACCTGCTGAAACCCACCTCTGGTGTCAATCCAAAACATTAACACAACTCAATTCCTAATACGATTCAATCTGGAAACTTCTCAACACCTACTCAAACTGAGAAGTAGCAAATATATTTTATATAAATGATCTATACATTTGCAGATAAGTATGGGTTCTTTTCTTGAAAAAATATTTCTCACAGTGGCACCACAATTGTTTTTCATAGCCTAGCTATTTGATTCAACAAAAGGAAGAATCCAGGAACTTGTGCAATAATGCTATTCATTCCCTAATCAGGTTATTGACTCTTTTGCTTGGGATCAAAATCACCATGTCCTTTAATTGAAATTCAAAACTGCTGGTGAAACAAGTCTTGAGTTCTTCTTCTTCAAAAGGATGGGCTTTCTGCTAAGTGGCACCAAGATCTATCCAGATAAAGTCATAGGATTGGAAGGGAGCATTATGGCCGTGGTCATAATGTGGCCATAATTTTGTGAATCCATCTTAAAGGAAATTGTGTGTATGCTTGAAGTCATGCATTCAACAGAATCCCACTGTCTCGCTATGTAATCAGTTCAAGGCTTTTATTTGAACTCTTCCTAATGCTTCATCATCTAATGTCTTACTGTTCTCTTTGTCTCTGAAGCCAAACCCATATTTACAAAGGTTTGCTTTTGTCCTTCTGCTTTCACCATCTTGCAGTTTTCAATGTCACTGTAATCTGATAGTACCTGTGAAACGTAGCATTTGTTTCATTGAGGTTGTTCGATGATACTAGGAGTTTGATCAGAAAGGAACAGAGAGTTGGATCCCCAGTTCATGTGTGTAAGGAGGACCCTAATGAAGCCATGAGCTTTGGTAGCTTCCCCTCCCAATCAATAGAAAACTTTATTTCATGCTAGGAATAGAGACTGAACATATTAAATTGCTTGCCTTCCATTGGACAAAATGAGAATCTTAGACACTGCATTGAAGTTTTCCAAGGGCTTGAGCCAAACACCTAAGGATTACTTAACATCCCTTCGGTGCTTCCATTTTCTAGTTTCCTTGCTTCCTTCCATTGGTTCAATTTTTTTCCCAATTAAAATTGTTTAATAAGTTGATGTCTTACATGAACCAAAGCAACAGAGAAATCCTTGTAACAATTTACATGTTCAGAGCACTTCCATTCTCACAGTAAATATATTCCCACAGACCCAGGGCTCTGAGCACAAGAGCTTGCATCTCTACAGCAATTAATTTTGAAAACATCAGAATGAATATATTATTATTATTATTATTATTTTCATTTCAAAGCCTAACCATAAGGCTGGTGGAAAAACCTTTGGGGAAATCACTACATACAGAAAGGTAATGTCCCTTGCGGGGAGACATTAATATAACAGAGGACTGATCTCGTGATATTAAATCTACCTTAAATCAACAGTGATATAATTATTTAACTAAAATTTCTAAACACAGCTGGTATTTTCTTATTAAATCAATTTTAGTGAAATGACTCAGACCATTTTTAATTCACAATTTAATTTAATTTTAATTCATAAACAGAAGGATAGAATCAAGATCACATGAAGTGTTAATACCTTTATAATGCCTTGGTAAGGCCACACTTGGAATACTGCATTCAGTTTTGGGCGCCACGATGTAAAAAAGATGTGGAGACTCTAGAAAGAGTGCAGAGAAAAGCAATAAAGATGATTAGGGGACTGGAAGCTAAAACATATGAAGAATGGTTGCAGGAACTGGGTATGTCTAGATTAATGAAAAGAAGGACTAGGGAGACATGATAGCAGTGTTCCACTATCTCAGGGGCTTCCACAAAGAAGAGGGAGTCAAGCTATTCTCCAAAGCACCTGAGGGTAGAACAAGAAGCAATGGGTGGAATCTAATCAAGGAGAGAAGCAACTTAGAACTAAGGAGAAATTTCCTGAAAGTTAGAACAATTAATCAGTGGAACACCTTGCCTCCAGAAGTTGTGAATGCTCCAACACTGGAAGTTTTTAAGAAGATGTTGGATAACCATTTGTCTGAAGTGGTGTAGGGTTTCCTGCCTAAGCAGGGGGTTGGACTAGAAGATCTCCAAGGTCTCTTCTGACTCTGCTATTCTATTCTATTCGATCCTATCCTATCCTATCCTATCCTATTCTATCCTATTCTATTCTATATATTTTATCTGAACACATTTTTTTCTTCTGTGTTTCATCCTATAAAACATTTTTAAAGGAGCAATTGTTCAAAACCTCTAGTTTGTGAGAGACAGAGAGAGAAAAGAGGAAAAGAAGGAAAATAATTCACGATTATAGTTGTTGTTTTTTCAATTAAGAGGTATAATTGCTCCTAAAGTGCATTCACAGTCTCCAAGGAAACATAATAGACTTTCCCATTATCTACAGCTCAGTGACATCTATAAATATATGTTAAGGACCATTTGTAGACAAAAACTGCTCTTAAACTTGTGTGTGTGTGTGTGTGTGTTACAGAGAGTTAAGAAAACAGAAAAAAGAACAAGAAAAGAACTCAAGAAAAGGAAGATGAGGGTATATATTTCCCCCCGCCCCCCCGGGGTGCACAGTCTTGCATGAAGTCGCTCCTTTGCAAAGTGTTAGGAAAACAAATGTGAGGTTAGATCAGCTATCATTACACCAGTTATTAAATTCTACATACAAATATTGGGACTATTTCAAAGAGTTCTTGGGTTAGCATGGACTTCAAGGAGAACGTGGTTGGTGGATAGGTAGAGAGACTATAAATTTGTATTGAATGTGTGATTCCTTTTTTGAATATGCTTCTCCCCCTCACCTCTCTCTTTCTCTCACACTAATCATCTTTTCCTATGCCTTGTTTTTGCATGATTTTATGGTGTCATTTTTAGGCCGTTGTGGGTGACCCTGCTCTGAAGAGAATGTCCTTATCCTGTTTTTATCAGCTCCTCAGGCAGCCTGGCCTCTTATTGCCTGAATTGCAAAGGTCGTATTGTGATTTAATTTTCAAAAAAAAGAAAAGAAAAGAAAAGAAAAAAAGAAAAAGACTATATATAACCAATGGCTATTTTTTTCCCTTCATTCCTTTCAAATGTTTTGCTCTTAATCTGTATTGAAAGGCTCTATTCTAAAAATAATAATAATAATAACTTGAAAGCGTTATCAAAGAGATAATGGCAACATTTGGGCTATATTTCTCTTGCAGCTTATAGACAGCGATGATCACAGAAATACCATCATTTGTATTTTTAATGGATGCGATAACCACAAAGCGTATAGCCAGTGATGAACACCGCTAGCGAAGTACAGATCAAAAGGATGATGGATATGCCAAAGGGTGAACTGTGACTAGAACCAACTATCATATATATATATATATATAGATCTTTGGTTATTCGGGTTTTCTCCCGCGTAAAATTGGAAGTGTCTTGGCAACGTTTCGACGAAGTCTCATTTGTCATCTTCAGGCTTCAGCTTCGTGCTTCTGGGAGCAATGTGTGATCGCAGCTGTTTCTTCCTTTTAACTGCTAGTGGTTCAAACCCCCACTAGCAGTTAAAAGGAAGAAACAGCTGCGATCACACATTGCTCCCAGAAGCACGAAGCTGAAGCCTGAAGATGACGAATGAGACTTCGTCGAAACGTCGCCAAGACACTTCCAATTTTACACGGGAGAAAACCTGAACAACCAAAGACCTATATATATATATATATATATATGAATCTGGTGACTTCATAAATATCAAGCATGAAATGTAGGGATGTTTTTTTTAAAAACATCTATGCCTTAATAATGCAGAGAACTATGGTAGATTTTGCGGTATTTTGTGAGCCAACTAGATTAATTCTCTTGATACAAATAAATACAAACATAAGAAGAGCTTTGGTGTAAGACCCTTCTGTGCTCAGTGGCAACCAGATGCTTATGTATACAAGAGGGCCATGAATCCTCACTAACTGATACACATTGCTTCTGATGTTGCAGGTGAGATGTTATTATCACAGCTACTAGCCATTGATAGCTTTATTATCCATGAATTTGTCTAATGCAGCTATATAACTTGTTTTCTCGTAATTAATGATAGGCACAGAGCAGATGCAGAACATAAAGAAGGAAGGGTTACCTATTCCCTTCACAGCATGAAAAGAATATCTAGGTTCATACATCCTAAGGCGAGAAAGTTAAAATGCTTTGTTTCAGTTGATGTCATTTTAGACCTGACACTTCAGCCAGATTGCTCAGAGGACATGTGCCAACCTTGAAGCTGGTCTCACCGAGGCCATTTTCCAGGCTTCAGTGTTTCCACACTGGAGCTGAGGGATAGGGAGGGGAGGAATAGAGATAGCTGGGATTTTGCAGCCAAAACAAAATAGTTTCTCCTGTGAATCAAGGACATTCCAACAGCTGGCTGGAGAGAGGAGGAGGAGAGAAGTAACCAGGCAGCTGGCTAGCACCTAGATTGGACAATGTGACTTATTGTATGGGGGAAAGGGAATTGTTCACTTTTTAATTAGGTGAAAAATCACAGGAACTTTCAGAGTTGGTTTTCACTAGTCTGTGCCAATGTGATATCTCCAAATAAAATGGATCTTTGTGAAATCTACCTGCCTTGGAGTTCTGTTTGCTATGGGTGCATTACTTGGAACGCTGACAATATGTTTGCTCAGTGTCCTCTACTTGTTCTGTTAGCAGTGGTGGGTTTCAAAGTTTTTTACTATTGGTTCTGTAGGTGTGGCTTTGTGGGCGTGGCTTTGTGAGCATATCAGGGAAAGGATACTGCAAAATCTCCATTCCCACCCCAATCCAGGGGAAGGTTTCTGCATAATCCCCATTTCCTCCTGATCAGCTGGGACTTGGGAGGCAGAGAATAGATAAGGGCAAGGCCAATCAGAATTTTTACTACCGGTTCTCCAAACTACTCAAAATTTCCTCTACCGGCTCTCCAGAACTCGTCAGAACCTGCTAAAACCCACCTCTGCCTGTTAGATCTGGTATGCACTGGATCCCATCTACAAGAGGGTGTCATCTGGCAGGTCCCAGGAAGAGAATCTTTTCTACTATGACCTGCCCTCTGGATCATCATTGCTCCAGAAACAGGATTTCCTCCGATTCTGCTGGTTAAGGTATGGAAAATCTGGTTTTGCCATCATCTCTCGGGCCCTGATAATATGGGGGTTTTTTTTCTTCCCATGTCAGAAGCACTGAAGCGCTTCTGTGGTGAAAGGCTCAACCAGTGACATCACTGTTGCCCAGGGATTCCCAGTTGGAAGCCCCTTTCATGTCCCATTAGTTGCCCACCAACTTAAAGTGGTACCCATCTGTCTATTTATGGTCACCCGCTTTGGAACTGCTGGATCAGCAGGTGTGGGAGTGAGTGACAAGAACTCATACCTGCCACACGGCAGCAACTGGGCCTCCAACACGAACCTGCCAATTGTCATGACAAGTGTCCTGACCTTGTGAGCCACCACGCTCCTGTAGTATGGACAAGCTTATTTTTTGGTCATGATTATGTTAAATGAGTATTCTCAACTGCTATTATTTTATGTGACTTCTGTTGTTTTTAATTTCCCTTGTTTTCAAATGTGTTTTAATTATGTTATCAATTGTGGGCCATCTAGAGTCAGGCGTATGAGATGTGCAGCTGTATACATTTGTAAATATTAAATAATACAATAAATTAAATAAAGTTTAAAAAAATGGTTGTCACTTGGTATTTGATTAGGAAGAGCATCTTCTGTTTACCCTATGCTTCTAGCTCTGTACTATTTAAATAAAAAAATATAGTTGCATATTAGTTATCATGGAAATGTGTTAACTTGACTCAGTGGTCCTTGTTGCTCCACCTTTTTATTTAGTACTTAGTAACATTGCTGATCCACTTTCTTCACAGAATTAATTATGTTCTTCAAGAAGTTATAGTATGGAAACTATCTCTGTCTCCTCTCTCCCTCCCTCCTCCCGTCCCACATGGTCCAACTTCCAGTCTTTTCTTTTTGAACATTTAATCATTTTAAAAGCCCATATGTTGTTCTAGTTAGAATTATGTTTAATTCATTCATTACTTCCTTTTACCTTGAGGTAAATTCAACCTCAAACCAACTGGGTATATTCCAGTACAATAAACAATTATTACAACAACAGCATAGTAATAATAATAATGAATCACATGCTACATCCTAAAAGCTTTAACCAAAAACTTTCTCTATTGACCTCACCCCTTTCCTAAGAGGACCATAAGGGGCGTGCATAAGCGCACAAACGTGCCTACCGTTCCTGTCCTATTGTTTTTCTTTTCTTCTTCCTATATATGTTTATATGTGTATATATTATATAATCTTTTTGTATGATGTTGTGATAAAATAAATAAATAAATAAATAAACATAGATCATTTGTATTTACCAAGAAAAAAATTGTGGTTGTGGTTTGTGGCAAATGAATGGAGTGGAAAATTGCATCAAAGTCTAAATGATTACATAAAAGCAGCAAAATGAAGGTGTTAATAAATGTCTGCAAGGAAAACATTTTTGGATGAGACAAAAACAAAAGCAACATGCAACATTGAACACTTACATTGGCAAATGTGTTTAAGTGTGGCTTTAGTGTCCACGTTTAATAGGTTCAGTGTAGAGTGGTTTTCTTGAATATGTGGGTGTAATGATGACAAGAATTAACATAATACAGGAGCTGTAGTTCACTTCTCTGTAACCTCTTTAAATATAACAATGAATATGTAAGATTAATATTCAATATTTGATAATATTTAAGATAAATTAGCAGCTCTACATTCATGTTGTCAGACAATCAGATGGACCTAAGGAACTCTGAGTTCGGCTTCTCATGCCATGTGGTATATGTAGAATCGTAGAATCATAGGGATGGAAGGAAGCTTAGAGGTCTTCTAGTCTAACCCCTTACCCAAGGCAGGAGTCCTTATACCATGCTGGTCAAATGGCCACAAATACAGATACAATCTCGATATGAGAAAGACGCTAAAATGTATGGTTTTTATAAAAAAATTAACAGAATTAGATCAGACACTAACAGGGATGGATGAACAATTAATAAAGAAAATATATAGTTATCTACTACCTGTACTGTTTAATTGAAAATGGAATTTTTATAGAATAAAAATAAAAATAATTAAAAAAATAGTTGTCCAATCTTTTCTTAAACACCTCCAGTTTTCACAATTTGCCTCCGCTGCTCCAGAAAGCAAGCTCTTTGATTGGTTAATTGTTCTCACTGTCAGGAAACTTCTCTTTAGTTGTTCCTTGGAGAATAAATCAATCCATTCTTCTCTGTCGCAGCTCCTTAAGTATTAGAACTTAGAAGACAGCTATTATGTCAGCCCTAATCCTTATCTTTGTTACGCTACACATACCTAATTCTCCAAACTGTTCATCAAACAGTTTAGCCTCCAGACCCCTTATCATCTTTTTTGCCCTTCTCTGCACTCTTACTTGGTCTTATCATCTGTTTTGTATCCTGGCAGCTAGAACTGGATGCAGTATTCTAAGGGTAGACTCACTAGTGCAATATAGAGTAGTACTATCACTTCTCATGATCTTGATGCTATTCCTCTGTTGATGCAGCCTAGAACTTCATTGGCTTTTTCGACATCAGTAGCATGACATAGTTTATCTTGTTCCATTTATTGTATTCTATTGGGCTCTGCAGCTGTTGCTTTCATATTTAGTCAGATGACGAATGATTTGTGCTATCAAGAATATGGAAAGCATACAATTCCAGTCACTTCAGTTGATATGGTTTTGAATGGCATATTTGGTACTGGTTCCCCAGCAGAATGTACTGTTCTACACATGAGAACCCATGAGAATATTTGAATTGGTCCGATTCTCACCATGGATAATAAAACCTATAGATTCAGCTCAAGATCCATCTCAGCAGAAGCATTTGGTGAAAAAATATTAGAATCTGAAAGGCAATGTGATTCACTTTACAGAGAGAAGTTTGGACGGATCTATTCTCAAGCATTACAAATAAGTTCGTCTTACTGTCATGTCAGTGTTAACCAGAGTAGAATCTGTAATTCAAGAACAAGGCAGAGGATTCTAAATCATGGTTTGATTCGGAATGCTGATTGGCAAAATAGGTTCTGATAAGATCTTTTGCTCTATGCAAGCATAGTCCAGATCAAGTTAAGAATTATTATGGAAGATAAATGTAGTAAAAAAGAGAGAGAGAGAGAGAGAGAGAGAGAGAGAGAGAGAGAGAGAGAGAGAGAGAGGAAAAAATGATGCTCTCGTAATTTGATTCTGCTCTGGAGAATTGTAATTTAATTTAAATTAAGTATCCTTCACATTCCAGTTAGGAAATGATATCAGTACACTTTTGCACTATATATATCCAAGATGGGCTGATCCCAAGCCTGATTTTAAAAGGGATCACTACAGGTAGAAGTCCCAGTTGGGCATCAGTAACCTGTGCAAAAATTACATTTCTGGATGAAAGGATTAAAATGAGACACGCTCCAAGCAATACTATAAATACTATGAAACTTACTTATTTTTCAATTTTCAAAAGTTAGGAACTTTAGTCCTTTAGATTCATTTAATAACTTCATAGATTTAATATTTATAATTTTATGTTTTATTCATTTCAAATGTCTATTCTATTTTATCTTGTGTGACAGGTACTGACTGAGTTAAAGTAACCCCCTCTCCTGTTGATATTACTTCTGGGATACTAGTTTCTGAAGATATCCATCAGGTCAGGATAGATGTTTGCAAAAGGAAAGTCCTACATCCAATAGTGTTCTTAACTTAATCAACCACTAATCCAGCTAGTCTGATCATTCTTGCAGTAACCAATCACATAACTGAATCAAAAAAACCCCATCCATTGGAGAAACATAAAGTCCACACCTATTTCCTTTATTAGGAAGTGCTTAGTAACCCATAAATCCTTCAGTCACGCGGCTGACCATCGGTGGCGAGTCATTGGCCCCGATGGAAAGGGTCCGCAACAGGCGTCCTCCTGGATGAGCGGCTGTCTCTAGAAGACCATTTGGCCGTCTCCAGGAGAAGCGTTCTACCAGGTTCGCCTGATGCGCCAGTTGCGCCCCTTTCTGGACGAGATGCCTATGCACGGTCACTCACGCTTTTCGTGGCGTCTCGCCTGGATTACTGCAATGCTCTCTACATGGGGCTCCCTTGAAGGGCATCCGGAGGCTGCAGTTAGTCCAGAGCGGCTGCGCGGGTGATAGATGGAGCCCTCGTGGCTCCGTATAACACCATCCTGCGCAGACTGCACTGGCTACCTGTGGCTTTCCGGGTGCGCTTCAAGGTCTTGGTGACCACCTTTAAAGCGCTCCATGGCATTGGGCGGGTTACTTACGGGACCGCCTACTGCGAATACCTCTCACCGACCCGTGCGCTCTCACAGAGGGTCTCCTCAGGGTGCCGTCAGCAAGGCAATGTCGTCTGGCGGCGCCCAGGGCAAGGGCCTTCTCTGTGGGGCTCCCACCCTTTGGAACGAACTTCCCCGGACTCCGCCAGCTTCGGACCTTGGACCTTCCGCTGAGCTTAAAACATATTTATTTAATTGTGCAGGACTGAGCTAGGTTTTAAATTCATGGGTTTTAATTGGGTTTTATTTGTATATTTTAATTAACGGGCTTTCAAATAAGTTTCTTAATTGTTTTTATTCTGTATTTATATTTATATGTTTTTAAATGCCTGTGAACCGCCCTGAGTCCTTCGGGAGATAGGGCGGTATATAAATACGATTAATAAATAAATAAATAAATAAATAAATTCTCACCATGGATAATAAAACCTATAGATTCAGCTCAAGATCCATCTCAGCAGAAGCATTTGGTGAAAAAATATTAGAATCTGAAAGGCAATGTGATTCACTTTACAGAGAGAAGTTTGGACGGATCTATTCTCAAGCATTACAAATAAGTTCGTCTTACTGTCATGTCAGTGTTAACCAGAGTAGAATCTGTAATTCAAGAACAAGGCAGAGGACTCTAAATCATGGTTTGATTCGGAATGCTGATTGGCAAAATAGGTTCTGATAAGATCTTTTGCTCTATGCAAGCATAGTCCAGATCAAGTCCAGATCAAGTTAAGAATTATTATGGAAGATAAATGTAGTAAAAAAGAGAGAGAGAGAGAGAAAAAAAAAATGATGCTCTCATAATTTGATTCTGCTCTGGAGAATTGTAATTTAATTTAAATTAAGTATCCTTCACATTCCAGTTAGGAAATGATATCAGTACACTTTTGCACTATATATATCCAAGATGGGCTGATCCCAAGCCTGATTTTAAAAGGGATCACTACAGGTAGAAGTCCCAGTTGGGCATCAGTAACCTGTGCAAAAATTACATTTCTGGATGAAAGGATTAAAATGAGACACGCTCCAAGCAATACTATAAATACTATGAAACTTACTTATTTTTCAATTTTCAAAAGTTAGGAACTTTAGTCCTTTAGATTCATTTAATAACTTCATAGATTTAATATTTATAATTTTATGTTTTATTCATTTCAAATGTCTATTCTATTTTATCTTGTGTGACAGGTACTGACTGAGTTAAAGTAACCCCCTCTCCTGTTGATATTACTTCTGGGATACTAGTTTCTGAAGATATCCATCAGGTCAGGATAGATGTTTGCAAAAGGAAAGTCCTACATCCAATAGTGTTCTTAACTTAATCAACCACTAATCCAGCTAGTCTGATCATTCTTGCAGTAACCAATCACATAACTGAATCAAAAAAAACCCATCCATTGGAGAAACATAAAGTCCACACCTATTTCCTTTATTAGGAAGTGCTTAGTAACCCATAAATCCTTCAGTCAGGTGAAGACTAACAAGCCATAACTAGCTCTTGTCCAGTAATAACAATTTGATCCCTGGAGTAAATCTGTAATTGGGAAGCATATTTTGTGCTGGTAGACTTTGGAGTGAGTTATGCCAAGGCTGGAGCTGGCCTTGATGTCTTATCCTGTTTGGAGACCATTGAAATTTGGATGGCATAAAATAGATTAACATCGAACCCAAGCAAAACAGAACCACTGTTTGTATATTAAATCACAGTCCTCTTGAGAGATGTTTGCTTTTTAAGCTGCTGTTTCTCCCCAGTCCTTTTTCTCAGAGCATTAGACACGCAAAACAGGCCAACTAATTAGATTAGGTATTTCCATAACACAACTGACTGTGTTAGTTAGTTTAACCCCTGTATATCCTTGAATCTTTTAAAAATGAATTCAGTTACCTAAATGCTTGCTAACTGACTGGATCAACTGACTGTTTTGGTTTTCCCATACCATATTAACCCTTCACTGACCCAAATACACCTACTACAGAAACATACAATTTAACAGAAATATTTTTCTTCTTAAAGGAAGTTATGATTTATTAATGGCTGAACAGGATTACTGTTATCTGATAAACTATTGTATTAACATTTGGTTCGGAAAGCTTAATTGAAATATATGAGTCTCTTCATTCTCTCTCTGTTTGGTCCTTTCTTCCCTTCAGCCAAGTATCAAAATTATTCATTCACACATAAGCACCTTCATTTTACCAACCTGTTCCTTATTTCAGTGAAATTTAACATTTTCAGGGTTAAATTTATGTTTTACTGACAAAGTGACTGCCTGCAAAGGCCCCTGGATTGGGGCTGAAAGGTGAAAATGGAAGAGTATGCTCCATCCCATAATTGGGTAGACCGGGTTGCCCTCATAGACCAGTCCCACCAGAAAAAAACACTTAATCACTTTTCAGTATTTATAAAGTAGCATTATTTATTCATTTATTTACAAAAGCAGGGTTTTCTTTTAGAAAATACTCTGGTGGAATATTTATGCATTTACTTATTAATCAAATTTACACAGCTGCCCATCACACCAAAAGCAATTCTGGAGGGTCTGGAACAATCTAATAAAAACAAGGGTAAAGACAACAGTTATAAAATATAAAAATGAAAACTAATAGAGAGCATAAAAGCTAAAGATACAAATCACAGGTGAAGGGAGACTAAAAAATGTTTATCCCAACAATAGAGCCATCTAAGAAAGTCTATGGTTGCCTGGAAATCCTAAGCCTGATAACCTAACCAAGTCTTGAGGGCTTTTTGGAATATCAAAAACAGGTTAGAGTTGACCTAATTTTTGGTGGAAGAATGTTCCATGAAGTATGTACTATGGCAGACAAGGCACATCTTCTGAGGCCCACCAAATGAAGGTCCCTAGCGGATGATACTTGCAGTGGGCCTATTCTGCCAAATTCCTAACAGTGGGAGCAATCAAACAATGGAATGGCTTGCCATCAGAAGTTGTGGGTGCTCCATCACTGGAGGCTTTCTAAAAGAGACTAGACAACTATTTGCTTGAAATGGCACAGGGTCTCCTGCTTGAGCAGGAGGTTCGGGGTGCTATTCAGCAGGTTCTGACAGGTTCTGGAGGACCGGTAGCGGAAATTTTGAGTAGTTTGGAGAACCGGCAAAAACCACCTCTGGCTGGCCCCAGAGTGGGGTGGGAATGGGGATTTTGTAGTAACCTTCCCCTGGAGTGGGATGGGAATGGGGATTTTGCAGTATCCTTCCCCTGCCATGCCCACCAAGCCACTCCCACAGAACCAGTAGTAAAAAAACACAATGAATTCCACTACTGAGGAGGTTGGACTAGAAGACTTCCAAGGTCCCTTCCAACTCTGTTCTGTTCTGTTCTGTTCTGTTCTGTTCTGTTCTGTTCTGTTCTGTTCTGTTCTACTCTACTCTACTCTACTTTACTTGGCTGATTTAACCATATATTCAATTACTAATCTACTAATATTTAGACACATGCCATATCATTTTTTAATCATTTCTGCTTAAGTTCCTCATTTGGAGCTGTGCAAGTTGATTTTCCTGTTTTAGCATATATGAGTTCAAGTATGCTTGGGATAAACACATGTCCATTATTGGTCAAAAATTAAAAAATAAAAATAAATAAAATACAAAAATAATAATATAAAACAATAATAAATTAAAAAGAAAAAATAAAATAAATTCAAAGGGAGACTCGAACTACTAGGCCTTTTTTTGCCATCATTTTTCTATATTTCTACATGATGATTATCCATCTAGTAGAAGAGGATGAGAAGCAGATAACAACAAAGGGCAAATTGTTCTAACTGACATATGTCTACAAAATCTAAATTACTACCTGATATTTCTCTGAAACCTTGTTTTATTTTTAATCATTTCTGCTTAAGTTCCTCACTTGGAGCTGTGCAAGTTGATTTTCCTGTTTTAGCATATATGAGTTCAAGTATGCTTGGGATAAACACATGTCCATTATTGGTCAAAAATTAAAAAATAAAAATAAATAAAATACAAAAATAATAATTTAAAACAATAATAAATTAAAAAGAAAATAAATAAATTCAAAGGGAGACTTGAACTACTAGGCCTTTTTTTGCCATCATTTTTCTATATTTCTACATGATGATTATTCATCTAGTAGAAGAGGATGAGAAGCAGATAACAACAAAGGGCAAATTGTTCTAACTGACTAATATCTACAAAATCTAAGTTACTACCTGATATTTCTCTGAAACCTTGTTTTATTTTTAATCACATTGAAAATCTTGCAGAGAAGAGTTGTTCTACCCTACCAGTCTCTTAATTCTTTCGTAAAAATGCAGAGCCATCAAACCGGATGGGAAATATTCATTAATAAAACTTTATGAAAAACATAGTTTTTATTCAAAGTTAGCTTTTTTGGGGGGGTCTTGCTGGCAGTGAAATTGGTGGAGAACTGTCACCAACAGCACTGAATACAGAATCCAAACAAGGATCGTGTACAATTTAACTGACAAGCTTTACTGAACAATTTCCATATATCTGCTAAGAAATGTTGGTTGGGAAAAAAAATCAATTAACATGGCATGCATTATTTAAATTGCAGTGTGAAACTGTTCTCTCTCTCTCTCTCTCTCTCCCTCCCTCCCTCTCTCTCTCTCTCTCTTTTGCTGTTGTTTTTTTTATTATTATTTTTGCTCTGTAAATTATGTCATTTTTTCCCCACCATGAATAATGCAAGTATGATTTGAATGGGATTATTTTCTTTCTACTGACTACAAATAAGCAGTTAATTCAGAATGAGGCTGGAATGAGGATGATGAGTGAAATGTTATTGTTGCTGTACTGGATCCAGCTTATATTTCATTACACAATGCAAATAACTTCGACAGCAAAGAGAACACAATTACTTGAGATATGGTCACAAAGATCATTAATGTATAGAATAAAGAGTGTTGGTCCAAGGACGCTGCCTTGAGGAACTCCACTCTTGACAGGAACAGGATTTGATAAAGCATTGCCAATTTTGACCACTTGTTGTCTGTTAGACAGAAAAGCAGATATCCATTTGTGGAGGGGTCCTGAGATGCCATAGGATGTTAGTTTAAGGAGAAGTTTATCGTGTACTACTGAGTCAAAAGCTTTGCAGAAGTCTATGTAGATTGCATCTATTGATTTGCCTTGATCTAGATTTGAAGTCCATATGTTTTTGCAGTGGAGAAGTTGTAAGTTACATGATAACTTTTCCTGAAACCAAATTGTTTGTTGGAGAGTAGGTTGTTAGTTTCTAAGTGTGAGGTAATGGATTGATTGATGATAGATTCCATGACTTTGCAGGTGGCAGCAAAGGGAGATCGGTCTGTAGTTTTCGACTAAGCTGGGGTCTCCTTTTTGAAGATGGGGATGACTGTGGCTAGTGACCAAAGTTTGGGAAGAGAACTGGTAGTGAAAGCTTTATCAAAGATAATACTTAGGGGTTCAGCTATATTAATGGAAAGTTTTTTTAAGAAATATGCACATAGACCATCAGGTCCAATAGAAAGCGATGGTTTTAAGTTGTGAAGAGCTTTACCAACGTTGTCTTCTGTGAAATCTATATGAGTTAAATCATCATAGTCATTGCTGGTTCGTTTGTGGAATGTTGGATATGTGTTATCGGAGTTAACAAAAACTGAGCCAAAGAAATGTTGAAGAGGTTTGCTTTGACTGTTTCGTCATTGCATTCTTTGTTGTTAGAATCTTTTAGTGGTGGGATGGATCTTGAATCTTTAAGTTTACTGTTGACAAAATTATAAAAGGCACGATTGGAATTTGTGCGTAGAAGGTTTTCTTCTTGCTTGGTGTGGTAATTTGTGCATTCAGTTTTAATTTGGTTGCATATGTTTCTGTAACGGTTTCTGAAGTTTGTAACATAGCCTTTTTGTTTCTTTTCAGAGGATTTTTTTGATTGAAGCTTTTTTATTGATATGGGTAGTTTGTTTTTCTTGGACATGGTAGTCATTCGTGGAACATATAATTTAATGACTCTATTGATTTCAAGTAGGAAGACTCTATAGAGGTCATCAGCGGTTATGCAGGTTGCAAACAGATTTTGCCAGTTCAGAAATGAAAGATCGTTGTTTATAAGGTCGTAATTGGCTTTCTTGAAGTTGTAGATAGATAGATAGATAGATAGATAGATAGATAGATAGATAGATAGATAGATAGATAGATAGATAGATAGATAGATAGATAGATAGATAGATAGATAGATAGATAGGAGAGAGAGAGTAATCCCTATTTCAGATATAGATAGATAGATAGATAGATAGATAGATAGATAGATAGATAGATAGATAGATAGATAGACAGACAGACAGATAGATCGATCTGGGTGGAGAAACAAACAAGCTATGAATTCAACAATTTAAACCAAAAACTTGAGTATCTTTTCTTTTAATTAAAGAATCCTAAAACTATGGCTCACAGAACAATTTCTTTTGAATTTATTTGTTGTTTTTTCATTAACATTTCTTCCTTTTTTTTTAATACTTCACTTTTCAACTGGGAAGGCTGTGAAGGTGTTTGTGTTCGCAGGCTTATGTTATTAAAATGTTCAATGCAAAAGAAAAAGGGGGTGGAGCTGAAACAAGAAAATCCAGGTTTGAGTTTAATTGTTTATACAGATGTTTCACCCTGGCAAACATTAATGGAATTGAGGTCTGCTACTAAAAATACCTGATTCTCAAGTTTGACCTCAAATAGGAAGAACAATTCTATGTTTACTTACATTTATAGACATATAAATTATAGACATAATGTATTTAGTAGATTTACTTATAGGTGAGTAATACTTTAAAAGAAAATAACAACAACAAATAATTATATATGATGAAATATTTTTGAAACACTGTTTTAAAATAAGGCTGATTTCCAAAATTGAGACTGCTAGAAATTTTGTACATTTTAAGGAAAATATATCACCCATTTGGTGACATAAATTAATAGATCAGCATAGATATTTCAAGAAGGAAAGAACATGCAAATTAGAATATAGATAATGCTTAAATAAAGGCTGGGATCCAAATATAGCCTTATTTATAAAATGAGACTGTAAAAAGAAATGGGAATTGTGTTAGTCATACGTCACATTTTCAGTGATTCTAAGCCACACACAAATCCTGGGTTGATCTGAAACCATTGCAGACATAATATATTTAAGTTCCATCAGCTTAATATAGCCAGATTGGTTTTTTCTTTCTTTCCTTTTTTAAATTTTGTGAATATAGTTCATTTCTAATTTTTAAAGTGTTTTTATTTAGCATGCTCTTTTATCTAAGCACAGTAAAAGGCCTATTTCTCCCCTCAACTCTGAGGTAGGCTGGACTGACAAAGGACTGGCCCAAAACTTTCCAATGGAATTTAAGGGATAAAGGAAGTTGGATTGCCACTTTCCTAGTCCAACACCTTAACCAATACTCCATACCTGTGTTTTGGCCTGCCAATGGAGCTGGCAGCAGATTCGAACAGTGAGGAGGTTGGAGAGGAACATGGGCCAGTACTGGAGTCTGGGGAAGGCTCTGATGAAGGCTCTGCATCAGAGGCAGAGAGGGGGCCAGGGCCATATCAGCTGCCTTTGGAGTCCGACATCAGTGAGGCAGATGAAGAGCTCGAGCCTTTTTCCAGTGTGTGCATGCGCAGAATTGCCAGATGAAGGGAATAGGTAAAGAACAAGGGCTGACTTGGGAGTAAGGCCACAGGTGGATGATGAATGGCCCCTCCCAGAGGTAATAAAAGAGGAGCGAAAGGTGAGTGGAGTTTGCAGGAGACAATTAGTTCATCTAATTGGTTTGTGACTCTCCAAAACTCTTTCCCAAGTTTTGAAGATATCGGCCTGGCAGCTCTTTGAGCCAGATAAGGTATGTGACTATAATTCTCCTTTGAAAGACTTTGCTGAAGGAGAATGAGAGGAATTCACTGTTTGGTTATTAAAAGAGGTTTTGTCAGGACCAGGATTCTGCTTTGCGCTTTTTGGGGAAGCCTAGGTCAGAACAACCTGTTTTCAGCTCAACTGCTGCTCCAGATGAAGTTCTCAAGCTTAGATGCAACATTTCCCCTGGAGTGGCAGGGTAGATGGCTTCCCCTCATTTGTCCTACCTTGGTTCCTCAGATTTGTCCCCTCTCTCTGCAAGTCAAGTCACCTTTGTACTTGAAGGACATTTCCCTAACTTTCCAGACAGTCCAATGGATGGCTGCTGCTTTCCCATTTGCCCATTTCATTCACTGCAAAATAAACAGAATAAGGTTCCACTAATTGTAGGATCAATGACGGTTTCACTGAAGAGTCAAGTTTGGCACTCTTCATTGGTCAGCTGAGGAGAGCATTGGCCAATTTCTGGCAACCAGAAAGAACAACTCTTCCATGAGTTCCTATGTGAAGGTGGACGAATGAAAATAGCGGCTCCACAAAAATGAACTGGATCTGCATCCAATTTATAAAATCTTCCAAATTGGAAATAGGCTGTGTATATGTTTCTAAAGTTTAGAAGGGTGGTCTCTTTGTTCCGTTTGCTTTCCTTTGGTATTATTTTAGAGTTTGTTTGCATCAGTAATGGGATTCAATTCCCGTCGCTACCAGTTCACTCGTAGGCGTGGGCGCACTCACACATGTACACGACGCTTCTGCGGACAGGTGGGTGGATTGGGTGTAGTCTCCCACTGCTGCTACCAGGGCAAAGCAGTAGAAACCCACCATTGGTTTGCATACAGTATATTCCTCTAAAGTTGATTTGCCATTGTCAAATTAGAGTTTGCAATAAATGGTAAAAATGACATAATCTGAGAATCAGTCACAACTGAATAATTGCAGCTTCAAAAATGAAAATGTAGTGCTTTAAAAATTTCAAAAGTCTGTATATGTTTATGTATGCATGTATAGTATGCCTATGCATTGTAAGTATGTATGAATCAGAGGTAGGTTTCAGCAGGTTCTGACCAGTTCTGGAGAACCGGTAATGGAAATTTTGAGTAGTTTGGAGAACCGGTAGTAAAAATTCTGACTGGTCCCACCCCCATCTATTCTCTGCCTCTCGAGTCCCAGCTGATTGGGAAGAAATGGGGATTTTACAGTATCCTTCCCCTGGAGTGAGGTGGGAATGGAGATTTTACAGTATCTTTCCCCTGCCATGCCCACCATGCCACGCCCACCAAGCCAAACCAACAGAACCGGTAGTAAAATTTTTTGAAATCCACCACTAGTATGAATGATTAGCAGAGAAGAGCAACAAAGATGATTAGGGGACTGGAGGCTAAAACATATGAAGAACGGTTGCAGGAACTGGGTATGTCTAGTTTAATAAAAAGAAGGACTAGGGGAGACATGATAGCTGTGTTCCAATATTTCAGGGGTTGCCACAAAGAAGAAGGAGTCAAACTATTCTCCAAAGCACCTGAGGATAGAACAAGAAGCAATGGGTGGAAGCTAATCAAGGAGAGAAGCAACTTAGAACTAAGGAGAAATTTCCTGACAGAACAATTAATAAGTGGAACAACTTGCCTGCAGAAGTTGTGAATGCTCCAACACTAGAAGTTTTTAAGAAGATGTTGGATAGCCATTAGTCTGAAGTGGTGTAGGATTTCCTACCTGGGCAGGGGGTTGGACTAGAAGGCCTCCAAGGTCCCTTCCAACTCTGTTGTTGTTGTTGTTGCTGCTGCTGCTGCTGCTGCTGCTGCTGCTGCTGCTGCTGCTGCTGCTGCTGCTGCTGCTGTTGTTGTTGTTGTTGTTGTTATTATTATTATTATTATTATTATTATTATTATTATTATTATTATTATTATTATTATATGTCGTGTGTGTTTGTGTGTGTATGCCGTCCATTTCCCCCTCAATAAGAAGAACTCTGGGAGATAGCTTGAGCTGATGGGAGGAGAGCTGAATTTGTGTTTTTCTTCTAGTCCAACCCTTTAGCTCCTCTGCCATACTTTATCTTTCTTTTATAGCTCAATTAAACTATGTAAGACACACTGACACAATGACTGCTACACTGTGTCTCCTTCCACTGTTCATAGTATATACTTTGCAAAAGAATTTTTTTTAAAATGTTCTGGTAGTGCAACGTCAATTTAACATTTCAGCTACATTTTGTGGTTGTTACTGAACTTTAAATACAGAGAAAACTTGTATTGAAACACTCATGGGTGTCCGTTGTATTTAATTCCAGTTTATTAAGTCTGTAACTACAGGCCATTAAATGAGACTTAAACTGTGGAAAATAGGAGACAATCAGCTTAGTTTTTAGTAAAACCAAGTATTTACATTAAGTGGGGGAAGCTCCTTCAGGTATTTGGCCTGTAAATTTAAGCTACCGTAGCAAAAAGAGCAACATAATAGGCAGATTGCAGCAGCCTAATCTGATAATTGCAGTTAGAAGAAAAAACAACACCATTTGATTATCAGAACTTTGCTGTTGGCTTTTAGTATCTTAAGGATCTTCTCTTATAAGTACTGAATATAAGTAACTATGAGAATGACCTAAACTTCATGCTGTTAACTCTCACTATTATATTTTGAAATCTTTGGGCTACGAAAGTCTGGCATGATTTTTTATAGAGAAGGCTCTAATGATGTGAAAAGTGGAGGGAAAAAGGAGAAGATGATGGCCAGCAGCAAAGTGGATGGATTCAGGAAAAGTCCAGAGGAAGACCTGAAGGACTAAGTTAAGGACAGATCATATGAAGGAAATCATTGTGGTTGTCAGGAGTTGAAAATTATTTAATGGCACATAATCATTCAATCAATACCTATCTTCTGAAGGAGATCTCAGAAACTATGATGATTTCAGGGTCATTATCAGGGTTTTGTATGTCAAAAAAAGTCAAGATGTCATCCTTGACTCTTTGATGCCTCTCAACCTCTTTGTTATTAGTGTTGCACATGGAACTCATATAAAAAGATGCTACCATTTTGACTTTTTAAACACCCTCTTCCAGTGGTGGGTTTTTACTGGTTCACCCCCGGTTCGGGCGAACTGGTAGCAGCGGCCGCCGGAGGCTCCGCCCATCCACCCAGACAGCATCATGGCCGCTCTGCACATACGGAGAAGGTTATGTGGATGCGCAGAATTGCTGTACGCGAGTGAAGCAAGTGCGCACATGCATGCACTCACAGTTCCAAACCGGTAGCGAAGGTAAGTGAAACCCACTACTGCCCTCTTCCTTTACAGATTCCTTTGGATGGCTCACCTGACAACCTTAAAGTAATGTTCCCAAATCCAGTCTCTTTGTCTTCCAGAATAATGTATTGTATTGTAGTGCATTCTTTCACATAGGATGCAGGGTGATGGGACAATATGTTTGAAATAAGCCATTGTGAATACATTTTTGCTGGATATCTACAAATTTGTTTCTGTACAGTATATGGGGAGCTATTAATAACACACATTTTTTGTATATGTTTCCCTGGATTCCTGTGTGTTGTAAAGGATACTAGAGACACATGGACACAAGGTGATACTTAATTAAAAGTATGATTCAAAATTCATGAATGTAAGAACAGAAGTTCTTCTGGGCAATAATGTACATCTTCATTATTTCTGAGTTATTTATGACTGTGACCTTTGGCTACTATAATGACCACTAGTTATTAGACTAGTGGTCACAGACAAAAGCCAGGAAAAGCGCCAGGCCCAGACAAGATAACTCCTTCTTGCTTAAAAGTCTGTGCTGACCAATTGGCCCCCATCTTCACCCATATTTTCAATAAATCACTAGAGATGTGCTATGTTCCTTCTTGCTTCAAACGCTCTACCATCATCCCAGTGCCGAAGAAGCCCACCATCAAGGAACTGAATGACTACAGACCAGTTGCTCTAACATCTGTAGTCATGAAAACCTTTGAAAGGCTAGTGCTTTCCTACCTGAAAACCATCACGAATCCGCTTTTAGACCCCTTGCAATTTGCATACCGAGCAAATAGATCAACAGATGATGCTGTTAATATGGCTCTGCACTACATCCTACAACATCTTGAGTCTCCAAAGACCTATGCAAGGGTCCTTTTTGTAGACTTTAGTTCAGCATTCAATACCATCATTCCAGACATTCTTCTAACTAAGCTAAACCAGCTACAGGTACCGGAACAGACTTGTAAGTGGATCACAAGCTTCCTAACAAACAGGAAGCAGCAGGTGAAGCTAAGCAAGATCACATCAAATACCTGTACAATTAGCACAGGGGCCCCAAGGCTGTGTGCTCTCCCCACTTCTCTTCTCTCTGTATACCAATGACTGCATCTCCAATGATCCATTTGTTAAGCTACTGAAGTTCGCAGATGACACAACAGTGATTGGTCTCATTCGAGACAATGACGAATCCGCATATAGACGAGAGGTCGAACGACTAGCCTTGTGGTGCAACCAAAACAATCTGGAACTGAACACACTCAAAACCGTAGAAATGGTGGTAGACTTTAGGAAAAACCCTTCCATACTTCCACCTCTCACAATACTTGACAACACAGTATCAACAGTAGAAACCTTCAAATTTCTGGGTTCTATCATATCGCAAGATCTCAAATGGACAGCTAACATCAAAACATCATTAAAAAGGACAACAAAGAATGTTCTTTCTGCGCCAACTCAGTAAGCTCAAACTGCCCAAGGAGCTGCTGATCCAATTCTACAGAGGAATTATTGAGTCTGTCATTTGCACCTCTATAACTGTCTGGTTCGGTTCTGCAACCCAACAAGAAAAACACAGACTTCAGAGGATAATTAGAACTGCAGAAAAAATAATTGCTACCAACTTGCCTTCCATTGAGGACCTGTATACTGCACGAATCAAGAAGAAGGCCGTGAAAATATTTGCAGATCCCTCGCATCCTGGACATAAACTGTTTCAACTCCTACCCTCAAAACGACGCTATAGAGCACTGCACACCAGAACAACTAGACACAAGAACAGTTTTTTCCCGAAGGCCATCACTCTGCTAAACAAATAATTATGTGACTATAATTCTCCTTTGAAAGACTTTGCTGAAGGAGAATGAGAGGTCACTGTTTGGTTATTAAAGAGGTTTTGTCAGGACCAGGATTCTGCTTTTCGCTTTTGGGAAGCCTAGGTCAGAACAACTGTTTTCAGCTCAACTGCTGCTCAGATGAAGTTCTCAAGCTTAGATGCAACATTTCTGAGTGGCAGGGTAGATGGCTTCCCCTCATTTGTCCTACCTTGGTTCCTCAGATTTGTCCCCTCTCTCTGCAAGTCAAGTCACCTTTGTACTTGAAGGACATTTCCCTAACTTTCCAGACAGTCCAATGGATGGCTGCTGCTTTCCCATTTGCCCATTTCATTCACTGCAAAATAAACAGAATAAGGTTCCACTAATTGTAGGATCAATGATGGTTTCACTGAAGAGTCAAGTTTGGCACTCTTCATTGGTCAGCTGAGGAGAGCATTGGCCAATTTCTGGCAACCAGAAAGAACAACTCTTCCATGAGTTCCTATGTGAAGGTGGACGAATGAAAATAGCGGCTCCACAAAAATGAACTGGATCTGCATCCAATTTATAAAATCTTCCAAATTGGAAATAGGCTGTGTATATGTTTCTAAAGTTTAGAAGGGTGGTCTCTTTGTTCCGTTTGCTTTCCTTTGGTATTATTTGCTTGCATCAGTAATGGGATTCAATTCCCGTCGCTACCAGTTCACTCGTAGGCGTGGGCGCACTCACACATGTACACGACGCTTCTGCGGACAGGTGGGTGGATTGGGTGTAGTCTCCCGCTGCTGCTACTAGGGCAAATCAGTAGAAACCCACCATTGGTTTGCATACAGTATATTCCTCTAAAGTTGATTTGCCATTGTCAAATTAGAGTTTGCAATAAATGGTAAAAATGACATAATCTGAGAATCAGTCACAACTGAATAATTGCAGCTTCAAAAATGAAAATGCAGTGCTTTAAAAATTTCAAAAGTCTGTATATGTTTATGTATGCATGTATAGTATGCCTATGCATTGTAAGTATGTATGAATCAGAGGTAGGTTTCAGCAGGTTCTGACCAGTTCTGGAGAACCGGTAATGGAAATTTTGAGTAGTTTGAGAACGGTAGTAAAATTTGACTGGCACCCCATCTATTCTCTGCCTCTCGAGTCCCAGCTGATTGGGAAAAATGGGATTTTACAGTATCCTTCCCCTGGAGTGAGGTGGAATGGAGATTTTACAGTATCTTTCCTGCCATGCCCACCATGCCGCCCACCACCCAAACCAACAGAACCGGTAGTAAAAAATTTTGAAATCCACCACTAGTATGAATGATTAGCAGAAAAGAGCAACAAAGATGATTAGGGGACTGGAGGCTAAAACATATGAAGAAGTTGCAGGAACTGGGTATGTCTAGTTTAATAAAAAGAAGGACTAGGGGAGACATGATAGCTGTGTTCCAATATTTCAGGGGTTGCCACAAAGAAGAAGGAGTCAAACTATTCTCCAAAGCACCTGAGGATAGAACAAGAAGCAATGGGTGGAAGCTAATCAAGGAGAGAAGCAACTTAGAACTAAGGAGAAATTTCCTGACAGAACAATGAATCAGTGGAATAACTTGCCTGCAGAAGTTGTGAATGCTCCAACACTAGAAGTTTTTAAGAAGATGTTGGATAACCATTTGTCTGAAGTGGTGTAGGGTTTCCTGCCTGGGCAGGGGGTTGGACTAGAAGACCTCCAAGGTCCCTTCCAACTCTGTTGTTGTTGTTGTTGCTGTTGCTGCTGCTGCTGCTGCTGCTGCTGCTGCTGCTGTTGCTGTTGCTGTTGTTGTTGTTGTTGTTGTTGTTATTATTATTATTATTATTATTATTATTATTATTATTATTATTATTATTATTATTATTATTATGTCATGTGTGTGTGTGTGTATTCATCCATTTCCCTCAATAAGAAGAACTCTGGGAGATAGCTTGAGCTGATGGGAGGAGAGCTGAATTTGTGTTTTCTTCTAGTCCAACCTTTAGCTCCTCTGCCATACTTTATCTTTCTTTATAGCTCAATTAAACTATAAGACACACTGACACAATGACTGCTACACTGTGTCTCCTTCCACTGTTCATAGTATATACTTTTGCAAAGAATTTTTTAAAATGTTCTGGTAGTGCAACGTCAATTTAACATTTCAGCTACATTTTGTGGTTGTTACTGAACTTTAAATACAGAAAACTTGTATTGAAACACTCATGCTGTCCGTTATTTAATTCCAGTTTATTAAGTCTGTAACTACAGGCCATTAAATGAGACTTAAACTGTGGAAAATGAGACAATCAGCTTAGTTTTTAGTAAAACCAAGTATTTACATTAAGTGGGGGAAGCTCCTTCAGGTATTTGGCCTGTAAATTTAAGCTACCGTAGCAAAAAGAGCAACATAATAGGCAGATTGCAGCAGCCTAATCTGATAATTGCAGTTAGAAGAAAAAACAACACCATTTGATTATCAGAACTTTGCTGTTGGCTTTTAGTATCTTAAGGATCTTCTCTTATAAGTACTGAATATAAGTAACTATGAGACTGACCTAAACTTCATGCTGTTAACTCTCACTATTATATTTTGAAATCTTTGGCCCCAAACTGGTATGATTTTAAAGAGAAGGCTCTAATGATGTGAAAAGTGGAGGGAAAAAGGAGAAGATGATGGCCAGCAGCAAAGTGGATGGATTCAGGAAAAGTCCAGAGGAAGACCTGAAGGACTAGGTTAGGGACAGATCATATGAAGGAAATCATTGTGGTTGTCAGGAGTTGAAAATTATTTAATGGCACATAATCATTCAATCAATACCTATCTTCTGAAGGAGATCTCAGAAACTATGATGATTTCAGGGTCATTATCAGGGTTTTGTATGTCAAAAAAAGTCAAGATGTCATCCTTGACTCTTTGATGCCTCTCAACCTCTTTGTTATTAGTGTTGCACATGGAACTCATATAAAAAGATGCTACCATTTTGACTTTTTAAACACCCTCTTCCAGTGGTGGGTTTTTACTGGTTCACCCAGTTCGCGAACTGGTAGCAGCCACTTATCCACCCAGACAGCATCATGGGTCTGCACAGGAGAAGGTTGTGGATGCAGAATTGTCTGTGAAAAAGCAAGTGCGCATGCACTCACAGTTCCAAACGAGGTAAGTGAAACCCTACTGCCTCTTCCTTTACAGATTCCTTTGGATGGCTCACCTGACAACCTTAAAGTAATGTTCCCAAATCCAGTCTCTTTGTCTTCCAGAATAATGTATTGTATTGTAGTGCATTCTTTCACATAGGATGCAGGGTGATGGGACAATATGTTTGAAATAAGCCATTGTGAATACATTTTTGCTGGATATCTACAAATTTGTTTCTGTACAGTATATGGGGAGCTATTAATAATACACATTTTTTGTATATGTTTTTGTATGGACTTCCCTGGATTCCTGTGTGTTGTAAAGGATACTAGAGACACATGGACACAAGGTGATACTTAATTAAAAGTATGATTCAAAATTCATGAATGTAAGAACAGAAGTTCTTCTGGGCAATAATGTACATCTTCATTATTTCTGAGTTATTTATGACTGTGACCTTTGGCTACTATAAATTTTTCTTTCTATGCTGATGAGCTTTCCGTGGAAATCCAAATTATTTTTTCCCAACTAAGAGAGATTGAATTTTATGTTTTTCCTTAAATAAATAAATAAAACCAGGAGTATATAAATCAGTTGGGTAAATGCTGCACAACAAATAAAAAGATCCTTCAAAAATCCTTTACACTGTAAGCATGCAGTGACAGAGGGCCTCTGGAAATAACTTTTGTGAGATCTGAAAAGAAATTAAGAGCATGATTATTATAATTTATAACATTGCAACTGTAACATGTGTGTTAGTAATATAGTGCATTTTTATTACTTAAATCCCATAATGTCAATATTTTTAAATTTTACATTCCTGGATAGTAATGACCGTCATAATTTATTGGTAGCATAACTGCTTATCTGAAAAAAAAAATCAATAAAAAATTTACTCCCTAAAATAATATCATGCTTAACAGCTTCCAATATTATTTATTTATTTACACTGAAGAATGGGAATCTTTTATCATTTGTTTATGGTCAAGACCTATTTAATAGTTATGACTTATCCCACTGGGACTATATTTTTACAGATGAAAATTGTTATTCTTGGAGAAACATATATCAATTTATTACATGGTGTGAGCTATATCTTAAAATGCTACATGGTGGTGGTGGTTGGTAGGGTTTGTGTTGCTCTCTACAGTATGTAATACTTAATCCTGTTCCATGTTTTTCTTTTACTATGCCATTTTTATAGAGCATGCGGTAGCTATTTTATTGTATTTATTTTATTATTGTATTATTTATTTAATTTTTTATATTTTAGTGTTCCATTTCAGTTTTCTCTCTCTCTCTCTTTCTCTCTCTCTCTCTCTCTCTCTCTCTCTGTGTGTGTGTGTGTGTGTGTGTGTGTATGTGTGTATACAATGGTGGGATTCAAATAATTTAACAACCGGTTCTCTGCCCTAATGATTTCTTCCAACAATCAGTTTGCCAAACTGCTCAGAAAGTTCACAACTGGTTCTCCTGAAGTGGTGCGAACTGGCTGAATCCCACCATTGTGTATGTATGTATGTATGTATGTATGTATGTATGTATGTATGTATATATATATATATATATATATATGTGTGTGTGTGTGTGTGTGTGTGTGTGTGTGTGTGTGTGTGTGTGTGTGTAATTTATTTATCTCTTGCTATCTTACTATATCTATCAATCTATTTACAGTATCTATCATCTATCATCTATTTATCTCATTTCTCCAGTGGTCATTTAAATGTACATTTTAAATGCAGGAAGCTTTAACGCCCAATGAAAAGGAATTTGGATAGCAGGCTGGAAGCGAAACTAGAGATGTCATTGCATGGCTGGTCTGCAAAACTATGGATAGCCTTCAGCAGTAGAATGATACAGAAAATGTTAACTAGTGGTCATTAAGGTTTTCTTTTCTTTTTTCTTCTACTTGTAGCTCAATTAAATGGCCTGTTCCAAGTCTATCATCATTAAAACCCCACTGTACATTAATAATATTAATATAATAATTCTTCAGGAAAAGTTGTGAGTGGCAATGAGTCAGTAGCTGCAACTATTAAACATTTCTCTGATGGGAATCTACAATGTTTGTAATTACTTTTTGAGATTCAGTGTGTCAGAGTGGGTGAGTATAGATTTTAGAGCTTTTTCGTTCAAACTTGTCTTAGGTGAAATAAATCCCTGGGTGGCCTTGAGCAGCTTAGTCCAAGCACATCGAAGTGGCTGAGAAAACAAACGTGGTAAGAAGGTTTTTTAAAAACATACTGAAATAGAATTCAACATGCTAATATGTTTTAGGTGTGTTCTGAGCATTTCACACATACATTATGTTAGTCATATTTCTTCAACTCTCCAGGTTGAATATAAAACATATAAAGGCATATAAAACCTTTGCCAGACCTATACTTGAATACCGCTCACCTGCCTGGAACCCTCACTATATTTCAGACATCAATACATTAGAGAGGGTCCAAAGATATTTTACTAGAAGAGTACTCAAATCTTTTGCCCGAAATAAAATTCCCTATCCCACCAGGGTTGAAATTTTAGGTCTGGATAGCCTCGATCTATGCCGTCTGCATTCTGACCTATGCTTAGTTCATAAGATTATTTTCCAAAATGTTCTACCTGTAAATCAGTACTTTAATTTCAACCATAGTAACACAAGGGCTATCAATAGATTCAAACTCAATGTTAATCGCTCTAATCTTGATTGTAGGAAATATGACTTCTGCAATAGAGTAGTAAATGTCTGGAACACTCTACCTGATCCTGTTGTTAGTCTCTCTAATCCCCATACCTTTTACCTTAAACTGTCTACCGTGGACCTTTCATGTTTCTTAAGAGGTCCCTAAGGAGGCATGCATAAGCGCAGCAGCGTGCCTACCGTCCCTGTCCTACTGTTCCCAGTTATATGTAATCATTCTATGTGTTTATGGCTATGTTTTGCCTATTTATATCCTTTTTTTTTGTGCCAATTTTTTTCATGTGTCTATGTCTATACTGTTACTTGTTTCCTTATACTTGTTGACAAATAAATAAATAATAAATAAATCAGGTGAGGTTGAATAGAATTTAAGTCAATCTAATTCAGTCCAAAGATCTGGTTCTGAATCCCAACCAGCGGTGAAATCCGGCTGGATCTATCTGGCTCGCGTAAACCGGTAGCACTGGAGGCGGGAGGCTCCGCCCACCCACTGGGACGTCATTACATCCCATTTTTGATCCTCTGCACATGCACAGAAGAGGTGCACGCATGCGCTCCCGCGTGCTCCTATTCCTGAACCGGTAGCAAAGGTAAGTGGATTTCACTGCGATCCTAACCAATTGATTGAAAGGCAAGAACTGAGTCTACAGCAGAATAGTAAAGCTGTAAGGCATTCCTGATATTGCCACAAGCCATATAAGGCTTTATAGATTCAAAATGTTTTAAGCACACTATATGAAATTACAGTATTAGAAAAGTATATTCATCATAACCAAATTGTTAATAAAATATTATACACATCCTGTTAAACAGAGTCAAATATATAGTCACAGTAATCTTCGGGATGAAAAATATCTTTGAACATTTTGAATCGACTTAGATTTGTAAGTGAGAACAGTGTGATTAATGGAATTAATTCAGCCATGGATTTAATATTTGCTTTGGTGTCTCTGCATGCTCAATTTTTTATGGAACGTTACAAGAATTATGCTTCAATAAGAAAATTTGGTATAATCAGAAAAAAGATTTAGATACTTGGGGATTTTTTTTGGGTGGGGTGGGTTGATAATGTAAATTTTCACTTTCCAGGTCAAAATCTAAAATTGATTCTATTGTAAAAACAAACAGTTGCAGAGCAATAAATATTTATTTAAAAGAGGGGCACATATAAATTACTCTAAAAAATGCTTCAAATATTCTTGGTTATTGTTGTTGCTGAAGAAAAACAGACCAGAAAATTCACATGATGGCTGGTTTTTAAATAACAATATGGAAATTTTATTCTTCCTGACCATGTCTGACAATTTTCATTGGAAACCCACACCTAATACATAAATGAGATATATATTAACTTTTGCTAAATTGTGTATCTAGAATATAAAATTTACGACTGCACTTAGGTTTTGACCTTCCAAATACGTAGAAATGAAATTCGTGAATGAAGGTAAATATATGTGTCCTAGACAGGGGTGGTATTCACTTACCTTCTCTACCGGCTTGCAAATGGGAGTGTGCGCACAAGCCTTCCATGCATGCACAGAGCATCAAAAACAGGACATGATTAGGTCCGGGCGGGCGGGTGGAGCCTCCCAGCGCCACTGCTACTGGTTTGCCCGAAATGGATAGAGCTGGTTGATTACCACCACTGGTCCCAAGATAATGTTGCAGGATCCAGTTTGGGTTGGTCATTGGAAACCTCTGGTCCTGCTGACTGACCCAGATTGGATCCTGCAGAAATGAAATTGCCTGTGGTCAGAGATACATGGTCAGTTTAAAAGGTAAACCAGACTAAGAAAGCCGTATTGCGTAGGTCATATAGCCTCACAGAGCAGCTTTCTCCAGAAAAAGTCAGACGTGACTACAATAACCAGTCCTCAGGCACAATAGACTCCCTATCATATTAGAGAAACACTATGGAATATATATCTTACCTGTTGTCATCCAGATGTATGACGTTACCACTTGCAGAATTTCTAGTCTGCATGGAGAAGGCAGGTCTAAACAACAATTATAATTTTTAGCTAATATATTTAGAAAATCTCAGCAAGCCTCTTTATAAGTATATAGTTGTTAGAAAATACTCTCAGGCAGCAATAAAGTAGATATAAATACTTCAATCGTGCAAGCAAGGTCAGCCTCCTCTGGCTTTTCTTGACAATCCAATCAGCACTTAGCCAACTTGGGAAACAATCAGACTTCTCTGCATAGTTGCAGTACACTAACAGATACCACAGTCACATGATACAAGTACGAGGTTGCAGTATCTCTGTGTTTCTTCAGTTGGTTAGCCAAGGATAAGCAACAGAATATACAAACGCATGCTATTGATCAACTATCAAACTTTCTATTTGCATTTGACTACTCATATGCAGTTTTCTTGGTACCACCATTGAAATTATTTGCCACTTACTTCTGGATTCTTTTTCCAGTTGCCCAATCTCATCTATAAACTTAAGAATTCCTGGTGATCTACTATTCGCACCAGTGGTGGGTTTCAATTTTTTTTTACTACTGGTTCTGTGGGCGTGGCTTGGTGGGTGTGACGTGGCTTGGTGGGTGTGGCTTGGTGGGCGTGGCAGGGGAAGGATACTGTAAAATCTCCATTCCCTCCCCATTCCAGGGGAAGGTTACGGCATAATCCCCATTTCCTCCCGATCAGCTGGGACTTGGGAGGCAGAGAATAGATAGGGGTGGGGCCAGTCAGAATTTTTACTACCGGTTCTCCAAACTACTCAAAATTTCCACTACCGGTTCTCCAGAACTGGTCAGAACCTGCTGAAACCCATCTCTGATTCCCACACATGCCAGTTCTAATATTAGTTAGCTTTCCTCAGGATTTCTCAAGATCAGTTAAGTGTTTACCACATGCTGGAGAATCTAGGTGTCATGAATGTCTGCTTTTAAAAAGCTCTTACAAATGAACATTTGGAAACGTTCATCCATTGAGCTCTATTCGATCAAGTTTTTAAGAAATTGATCACTAAGACACAAATCTGAGATTTATGTATTCTTTATTTTTATATTTATAATATTTATTGATTGATTGATTAGCCTAAGGGAAGTGGCGTGATAGAATCATTTATCTTGGCAGTGCTCTGCTCTCCTCAATGAACGGAAAAGTTTTGGAATTGGTTTTTGGATCAATTTATTTATTTATATGTTTGTTTGTTTTTTGTTATTTTATTGTTTACATTTTGTAAACAATAACATTTGGTACTCAATTCACAGAGGGACGTTGGAATCTCCTTCTCTATCTGTAGATAGTCTACAGATTATTAATATATTACCATAGATACTTATATAAGTGGCACAGTGGCCTAGAGGTGAAGATGCTCGTCTCCCATTTGGAAGGCTGAGAGTTCAATCTTAGGCAGTGACAGATGTTTCTTTGTCAGGGCACAAAGAGAAAATATCTGCTGTGAATTCTATAGAGGCACCAGGAAGGGCATCTGGCCAGCAAATGCTCAAGTCCATTCAGTCACCCTGACTTCACCCAAAAGCAGGGGATTTGTTGTTAGTTCCAAAGTCATGTCTGACCCATCACGACCCCATGGACAATGTTCCTCCAGGCCTTCCTTCTTCTACCATCCCCCAGAGTCCATTTAAGCTCATGCTTACTGCTTCAGTGACTCCATCCAGCCACCTCGTTCTCTGTCAACCCCTTCTTCTTTTGCCCTCAATCTTTCCCAGCATTAGGCTATTTTCTAGTGAGTCCTTCCTTCTCATTAGGTGGCCAAAATATTTGAGTTTCATCTTCAGGATCTGGCCTTCTAAAGAGCAGTCAGGGCTGATCTCCTCTACAGGGCTGTAAAAAGAAAAAAAAACCTGTAGATACCTATATCAGAGAGGAACTGGCAGAATAACAAATTGAGTACCAAATGCTATAAGCAAATAGTGCAATATATTACTAAATCTCATACATATACTTCATCTGAGAAATCAGATTTGTCTTGATTATTTAGTGTAACTTGCCAACACAAATTAATCAACTACTGAGACATTACCTTTTCCGGTTGTATTCTTCTTGTTCTCCTTTTATTGTGCCTGCAAGAAAATAGAATTGATAGCATTAAGTGACTTTATGCTATCAGGCCTGATCTAGTGAAAGGGAAGGATTTAAGTCTCATTGGTTTCGGCATGAGAGGGCATACTCAATATGAAAGAGAAGAAAGCATCTCCTGTATTACTTCAGTTTCTTATTGTGCAATGACCTATACTATTATTGCTGAATTTGGCACCACCTTGGGAATTCAGCCACAACTGTTCAGCCTGCTTTCTCAGATGTACTTTCTGGTTGTAGTAATGCCCGGGGGTCTACTCAAACAATTAATTGGTGTATTTGTTTGCTTTGAAATTTCCAGCAATGAATTTTGTCTATCAAAGTGAGCTCCACTGGGATGCGTAAAGCTAAAACAGAAGTGCAGCAATAAAACATAATAATGCTTATCTCTTAGCTGAAAACACACCATAGCCTCTAAAATCAATGGAAAAGCATTATACCTTTGCCCAGCAATGGGATTTATCTTTGAATACATGGTGATCTGCTTGCTTGGACTAGAATTCCATCACATTCAAACACACTGTTGTTCAAAACAGAGAAAGATTAAAAAGATAGTGGCTCCTATTCCCCTGACGATCCATATTCAACTGCCGCATGTTTTTGTTTGTTTGTTTAATGCATCGACTGCTGCAGAATAAATGGTGTCTCATTTGATGGTTTCTCAAGAGAAAAAGAATACACAAGCAAGAATAAGTGTATTTGGGGACATCTTGTTGATGGATATGAAAATTCTGCACGTATTGATTTTGTAATTGGCACATTTCTAAACTTATAAACAATCCTTCCTTCCTTCCTTCCTTCCTTCCTTCCTTCCTTCCTTCCTTCCTTCCTTCCTTCCTTCCTTCTTTTCTTGCAATGCCTGCTGGAAAAAAGGACTTGTGTGTGTGTGTGTGTGTGAGAGAGAGAGCTTTTTAAAATAAAATGATAGATACTAGAAACCCAATTCTTTGTCTTCTGATCAATGAACCTTCTCTATCTGCTATTTGTAGATAGTTTACAGATTATTAATATATTACCATAGATACTTATATAAGCGGCACAGTGGCCTAGAGGTGAAGATGCTCGTCTCCCATTTGGAAAGCTGAGAGTTCAATCTTAGGCAGTGACAGATGTTTCTCTATCAGGGCACAAAGAGAAAATATCTGCTGTGAACTCTACATAGGCACCAGGAAGGGCATCTGGCCAGCAAATGCTCAAGTCCATTCAGTCACCCTGACCTCACCCAAAAGCAGGGGATTTGTTGTTAGTTCCAAAGTCATGTCTGACCCATCACGACCCCATGGACAATGTTCCTCCAGGCCTTCCTTCTTCTACCATCCCCCAGAGTCCATTTAAGCTCACGCCTACTGTTTCAGTGACTCCATCCAGCCACCTCATTCTCTGTCAACCCCTTCTTCTTTTGCCCTCAATCTTTCCCAGCATTAGGCTATTTTCTAGTGAGTCCTTCCTTCTCATTAGGTGGCCAAAGTATTTGAGTTTCATCTTCAGGATCTGGCCTTCTAAAGAGCAGTCAGGGCTGATCTCCTCTACAGGGCTGTAAAAAGAAAAAAAAAACTGTAGATACCTATATCAGAGAGGAACTGGCAGAATAACAAATTAAGTACCAAATGCTATAAGCAAATAGTGCAATATATTACTAAATCTCATACATATACTTCATCTGAGAAATCAGATTTGTCTTGATTATTTAGTGTAACTTGCCAACACAAATTAATCAACTACTGAGACATCACCTTTTCCGGTTGTATTCTTCTTGTTCTCCTTTTATTGTGCCTGCAAGAAAATAGAATTGATAGCATTAAGTGACTTTATGCTATCAGGCCTGATCTAGTGAAAGGGAAGGATTTAAGTCTCATTGGTTTCGGCATGAGAGGGCATACTCAATATGAAAGAGAAGAAAGCATCTCCTGTATTACTTCAGTTTCTTATTGTGCAATGACCTATACTATTATTGCTGAATTTGGCACCACCTTGGGAATTCAGCCACAACCGTTCAGCCTGCTTTCTCAGATGTAGTTTCTGGTTGTAGTAATGCCCGGGGGTCTACTCAAACAATTAATTGGTGTATTTGTTTGCTTTGAAATTTCCAGCAATGAATTTTGTCTATCAAAGTGAGCTCCACTGGGATGCGTAAAGCTAAAACAGAAGTGCAGCAATAAAACATAATAATGCTTATCTCTTAGCTGAAAACACACCATAGCCTCTAAAATCAATGGAAAAGCATTATACCTTTGCCCAGCAATGGGATTTATCTTTGAATACATGGTGATCTGCTTGCTTGGACTAGAATTCCATCACATCCAAACACACTGTTGTTCAAAACAGAGAAAGATTAAAAAGATAGTGGCTTCTATTCCCCTGACGATCCATATTCAACTGCCGCATGTTTTTGTTTGTTTGTTTAATGCATCGACTGCTGCAGAATAAATGGTGTCTCATTTGATGGTTTCTCAAGAGAAAAAGAATACACAAGCAAGAATAAGTGTATTTGGGGACATCTTGTTGATGGATATGAAAATTCTGCACGTATTGATTGTGTAATTGGCACATTTCTAAACTTATAAACAATTCTTCCTTCCTTCCTTCCTTCCTTCCTTCCTTCCTTCCTTCCTTCCTTCCTTCCTTCCTTCCTTCCTTTCTTTCTTGCAATGCCTGCTGGAAAAAAGGACTTGTGTGTGTGTGTGTGTGTGTGTGTGTGTGTGTGTGCTTTTTAAAATAAAATGATAGATACTAGAAACCCAATTCTTTGTCTTCTGATCAATGAACCTTCTCACCATCTCAACTATTTTGTGAGAGTGTCTATAAGTGGGCGTTCCAAATGGGTCTCTTGGATGAATGGGTCCATCAAAATTAGGTACAACAATTTCTGTTGTACAAAAATTGAAATCAAAAAGAGCCACATCCCATAATCTACGTGAAACCAAAACTATTCTGTAGAACAGACATTGGGATGAAAGCTCATTGGCCTGGGGTAGAGGACTGGACTTTGAAGTTTCTGATTAATAAATAGAATCAAGAAGAGTCCAAACTCATTTTTTTGTCCAGCTCCATGCTTCTTTATGGGTGGAGACAAATACTGTCCATTCAACATACCTTTAACAAAATAATGCAGCTTTACATACCTGTAAGGAGAAACTTCCAGAGTTCTACAAATTCAGAATTTGGAAAGACGGAGAAAGAAGAAAGGTAGCACATGTAGGGCATACATAAGTAAAGGGGAGGAAAGTACTATCGATTGGAAAATTTTATAGTAGCAGTACATTGTTTGGACTGAATGTCAGGTTTTTGCAAAATAAAGATGGGAGTAAAGCAAAATTCTACTCAGCCAACTACTTGCGCCTTCAGAATCCCAAATATCCTTATTTCTGCCCTTGCCTGACTAAACTAAAATTGTCTGGAAGATATGTGGAGTATAAATAAATAATCTCATGTATTTTCAGAACACTAATACCCTTCTTTGTATTTTGTAAAACGAGGCTATGACAATACAACTAGAGAACCCATAGCAAAGGGAATTGTTGTGACCCAGGTTCCTGGACCCAGACTCCTGGACTCGGATGATTCAGAAAATGAGGGAGAAGACCTGGCAAGCCCTGTTTCTCTTGAGCCCTCTCCCTCCCTGGCACCCACTCAAAGGGAGGAGGAGGGGCCGGCACGGCCTGATTCTCCCGGGCCTTCTTCTGATTTGGCAACGCCCCAAGAGCAGTTTTGGAGTGACGCAAGATTACGAAGACTTGATCGACGTGCGCAGCAGCGGAAGAGTTGGGACAAAGCCAAGTCATAATTGTCATGCAGTGACATCTGCAGAGACTATAAATAGGAGGCGGGACTTCCTGGTTTTTTGTCTTGGACAAAGCAATGAATTTGGCGCGAGCTAACTATTTCATGGAGGGAAGAATATATTCGTGAGTAATTCTGGCCTTATCTATAATTTCCTCGTTATCTCCAGAAACTTGGCAGGCCCGTGGGTAGACGTGGCCAGGACATGTATCTATGTAAATAAAAGGGAAAAAAAGGAAGGCCTCTGACGGACTCTTTGCTGGGAGTATTGGGGGAAGGGAAACAGAACATTTTGTCCAAGACCTGACTAAAACATCTTCCACCAAAGATGGATCAGCAGCAGGTACAGCAGCAGTTAGAGCAGCTACACGCGGCTAATCAACAGCTCCAGCAGCAAGTGGCTCACTTGGCAGGCCAACTTGCTGCCAGGAATGTGCCTGCAGCCCCCCCCCATCCTCCCACTCCTCCTCCTCGTCGCAAGTGCCCGATAACCGTGCCGGATAAGTTTTCTGGGCAGCCTGAGATGTTCCCGACCTTCTTGGGACAGTGCCAGCTCTACATGGCTATGAGGCCAGAGGATTTCCCAGACGACCGGGCTAAGGTGGCCTTCGTGATTAACCTTCTTTCCGGCTCGGCTGCTCGATGGGCCACGCCCCTCTTGCTCCAGGACAGCCCCTGCTGGCGGACCAACAGCGTTTTGGCAGCACCTCGCACCATGTATGAGGACCCGTTCGAATGCTGGCGGCAACCAGGCGCCTTAAGGAACTCCGTCAAGGGAAACGCCCCTGCAGGAGTACATCGCGAATTTCGTCTTTTGTGCCAGGACTCTGACTGGAATGATGCAGCGCTGGTGGGAGCGTTCAGGAGGGACTCTCAGAGGAATTGCAAGGCGAGCTGGCCCGCGTGGGCGCCACGGACCCTCGACAACTTGGTGCCCTTTGTCTCCGCCTCGATGCCCGTCTGCAGCGGCGACCGTCCCGTCGCACCCCGGGACCCTCCGTCGACATCTGCACCCCACTTCCTGCACCACCAGCACCCAGGGTCGCCCCACGTTTTGTAACCGCTGCGGAAGAGCCCATGGAGTTGGGAGCGGCCAGACCTCGCCTAACAGCCCAGGAGGCGGAACCGGGCGCCAAGGGGATTGTGCCTGTACTGTGGGGAGCCCGCCACGCTTCTTGCCCCAGAAAGCGAAGTGGGGCACGACGCCGTCCCCGAATCACAGCGTGACCAATCGGGAAGCGAGCAGGCCCGACCTCGGGAAACCCTAGGTCGGGCACGTACTAAGCCCCACTGGGCGTTGCGGAAGTAGACTCTGGGCCCCTCGGCATCTGATTCTGGACACACAGATATGGTTGGGGAACCAGTCGGACGGGCTCCAGGCGCATGCGCTGGGGGGCTCAGGGGCCACAACAAACTTTATGGGCCAGGCCTTTGTGACCCAGTTTGCGGTCCCGTGGTTCCGTGGACCCTCCGATGCGGGTAGAGACAATTGATGGACGAGAACTGGTGTCCGGCCCCATTAAATTCGCCACCCAGCCTTTGCGCCTGGCTATTGGGGACCATGAGGAGGCGATCCAGTTTTATGTCACGGCGGACCTTCATTTTCCCTTGGTCCTTGGGTTGGGCTGGCGGACCCACGATCCTCAGGTGGCCTGGTCGCGAACGCCATCTCTTTCCCGAGTCTGCAGTGCGTCGATCACATCCGCCACACCTGTGCCGGCCAGAACGTCCCCACCGCTGCCATCACCTTGCCTCCTGAGCTGACGGACTTCGCCCGGCGTGTTCAGCGAGAAGGAGGCGGACCGACTACCCGCGCCGGCCCCTCGATTGCCCCGTGGACCTTCTGCCCAACGCACCACTGCCTGTGGGACGCCTGTATTCCATGTCGGAGCCCGAGTTGGCCGCCCTCAGGGACTTCCTGGACAAAAACCTGGCCCGAGGGTTCATCCGGCCTTCAAAGTCCCCTCTCTCGGCCCCGGTCCTCTTTGTGAAGAAGAAGACAGGGGACTTGCGCCTATGCTGTGATTACCGCCGGCTAAACGCCATTACGGTGCGGAATCGCTACCCCCTGCCGCTCATCCCGGAGCTACTGGAAAGGTTGCGGGAGGCCACGATCTTCACCAAGCTCGATCTCCGGGGGGCCTACAACCTGGTGCGGATACGAGAAGGAGACGAATGGAAGACGGCATTCGGCACCCGATACGGACACTACGAATACACTGTCATGCCATTTGGGTTGACCAATGCTCCCGCCGTTTTTCAGCACTTCATGAGCAGCGTGTTCGAGACATGTTGGATCGGTTCGTGGTTATCTACCTCGGCGACATCCTGATTTACTCCCGGTCCAGGAAAGCCACCTTCGACACGCCAGTCTGGTTCTGCAACGCTTGGAGCAACAACTCAATGCGAAGCTGGAGAAATGCGTCTTCTTCCGGACTTCCATAGAATTCCTCGGGCATATCATCTCGCCCGAGGGCATAGCCATGGACCCATGTAAAGTAGAAGCTTTGTGTAGCTGGGAAGCCCCTCGTCGGGTGAAGGATGTTCAGCGCCTACTGGGCTTCGCCAACTACTACCGGACCTTCATCCCGGGCTTCGCCACACTGACAGCTCCACTTACCCAGCTCCTCAGGAAGAAGGTTGCATTCCGGTGGGGTCCCCCGCAGCAAGAAGCATTCACAGCCCTCAAGAAAGCCTTCGTCACGGAACCCGTCCTGAGGCATCCCGACCCGCTCCGGCCTTTTGTGGTGGAAACGGACGCGTCCAATGTGGCTCTGGGAGCGGTGCTGCTACAGGCTCCGACGAATGGCGGCACACTTTTCCCTGCGCTTACTACTCCCGGAAACTCAACCCTTCCGAGCGCAACTACACTATCTGGGAAAAAGAGTTGCTGGCTATCAAGGCTGCATTCGAGGCTTGGCGACACCATCTGGAGGGCCCGACATCAGGTGGAGGTCGAGCGGACCATCGGAATCTCGAGCACCTCACCACAGCTCGGAAGTTGAACCAGCGGCAGATCCGGTGGTCGTTGTTTTGCCCGGTTCAACTTCCGCGTGACCTACATTCCCAGCGGTCACAACCGGAGGCGGATGCCCTGTCCCAAGCCAGAGTACCTCTGCGCCAAGGACCCCCTTCCTCCACGGACAGTGCTGCGGCAGAAGCCTTGGCCGCAGCACGGAGCCAGTGGACTTGCGGGCCCAGGTGCGAGGCGCAGCGCCAGGGCGCCTGGTCGCAGCAAAGGAGAGCGGAGGTGGGCCCCGCGTCTCCTTGGACCTTGGAGGAGGACTTACTCAAGTTTCGGGGGCGATTATATGTGCCCACAGGACCACTCCGAGCCCTCGTCATGACCCAGTGCCACGACAACCCTGCAGCAGGACATTTTGGGTTCTTCAAGACCCTCCACCTGGTGACACGGACCTTTTGGTGGCCCCAAGTGTGGCATGATATACATGCCTATGTGACATCTTGCGTACCGTGCCGGCAGGCCAAGGCCGCCACGGGGGCCCCTCCCGGGCTCCTCCAGCCCTTGCCAACACCCGACAGACCCTGGGGGGCGATCTCCATGGACTTCTGACGGACCTGCCGCTGTCCTCTGGGTTCACCACGGTGCTGGTGGTGGTGGACATGCTCACCAAGATGGCACACTTCATCCCATGCCACGGACTGCCCACAGCCGCAAAAACGGCCGTCTCTTTCTACAGCACATCTTCCGCCTCCATGGTCTACCGGACAGGGTGGTTTCGGACCGCGGAGTTCAGTTCACAGCCCGCTTCTGGAAGAGCCTGATGGCCACGTTGGAGGTGCAGGTGTGTCTGTCGTCATCGCACCATCCGGAGACCGACGGGGGTACAGAGAAGGTCATCGGTATACTGGAACAGTATCTCCGTTGCTTCATCAACCAGCAACAGGACAACTGGGCCGACTACCTGTCCCTGGCGGAGTTTGCTTTTAACAACTCTCAGCACACCTCTACTCAGATGACCCCGTTCTTTGCCAATGTGGGGTACCATCCGCGGCTCTTCCCTCTGGCACTACCGAACTCTCCTGTTCCCGAAACGCAGACCTTCCTGACGGAATTGCATGCGGTCCAACAGTTGGTACGTCAGCAGCTGGATCGGGCAGAGGACTACAAACGGTCCGCCGACCGCTCCCGACGGGCAACGCCCCCGCTGGCAGTTGGAGACCGGGTGTGGCTCTCCACCAAACACCTCCCGTCCGACCGCCCGGTAAAGAAGTTGGACCACCGATTCATCGGCCCGTTCCCTGTCGAGGCAGTCATCAACCCGGTAGCCTACCGACTGACCCTGCCACGGTCCATGCGGATCCACCCGTTTTCACCGGTCCCTTCTGGTTCCTGAGGCCACACGAGTCCCCTTCGGTGCCCAACAGCACCCGTCACTGTCGCTGAGGACGGATCGGAGGAATATGAAGTCCACAGCGTACGAGACTCTCGCTGGCTAAAGGGTCGTTTCCAATATTTGATCGCGTGGAAGGGATACGGGACTGATTTCTCCTGGGTAGATGCCTCCGACGTTCATGCCCCTGACCTGGTGCAGGCCTTCCATGAGCAGAACCCAGCCCGACCGCATCCCGATCGTCAGCCCCGGGGGAAGGGCCCTGCGGTGAGGGATAGTGTTGTGACCCAGGTTCCTGGACCCAGACTCCTGGACTCGGATGATTCAGAAAATGAGGGAGAAGACCTGGCAAGCCCTGTTTCTCTTGAGCCCTCTCCCTCCCTGGCACCCACTCAAAGGGAGGAGGAGGGGCCGGCAACCTGATTCTCCCGGGCCTTCTTCTGATTTGGCAACGCCCCAAGAGCAGTTTTGGAGTGACGCAAGATTACGAAGACTTGATCGACATGCGCAGCAGCGGAAGAGTTGGGACAAAGCCAAGTCATAATTGTCATGCAGTGACATCTGCAGAGACTATAAATAGGAGGCGGGACTTCCTGGTTTTTTGTCTTGGACAAAGCAATGAATTTGGTGCGAGCTAACTATTTCATGGAGGGAAGAATATATTCGTGAATAATTCTGGCCTTATCTATAATTTCCTCGTTATCTCCAGAAACTTGGCAGGCCCGTGGGTAGACGTGGCCAGGACATGTATCTATGTAAATAAAAGGAAAAAAAAGGAAGGCCTCTGACGGACTCTTTGCTGGGAGTATTGGGGGAAGGGAAACAGAACAGGAATGTTCCTGTTTTCTATTGTAAAGAATACATACATTTCTAGCTTAGCTTCATAGAGCGTGTTGATGACAGTAATTTTAAGTTCTACAAATTGTTCAGAGAGTATATAGAAGAATTCCTTTGGGCATAGATGTTCAGAAATTCAATTAAGTGGATTAAGTTCTTGCATGTCCGGGAATGTCGGCTGGTCACCTGGGTTCCGTGAGAACAAAGGAGATTTTTGGGTGGTTCCAGGGATTGCAAAGCATCTCATTTGATTCTGCCAACAAAGATGGCTCACAGCTCAAATGTCAAGCATTTGAGAAACAAATTTGAGGAAAGGCAAACAAACTTGGGCCTCGAAAAAAACCCTTCCTCTCCAGAGTTGCCATGTTACCAGTATGTAAACAATGCAAAGAAACTCTTACACAGTGGAGTGGAATTGGCTACCTTGGACATGTTTGACAAACAAATAAAATAAATAAAACTAAAAATGAACATAAATAAAACCTGATAAAACATTGCAAAGTCCAGGCAAGAATCAGGTTGACTCCCAATCAGATGCAGTATGAAACGATTTAAAAACAATAGGAAAATTATTCAGGAGTAGGAAAGGTTTCATTATTAATATTTGATCCTGGACAAATCAGAGATAATGACTGGGGTGATTTATGGTAAATAAAGAAAAAAACATTGTAGACTTTCTACAAGTAAATTACAATACAGACTCTTAACAGAGGGTCTTGAACTATAATTTTGCTGTTCTTTAACCTGTTAACTATTTTTTCTTTCATACATACATAGATATATACATACCAGTGGTGGGTTTCATTTATCTTTGCTATCGGTTTGCTCATATGCGCAGAGCATATTTGATGACATCTGGGTGGGTGGGCAGAGTCTCCCGCCACCACTACTACCAGTTCTCATGAACCGGTGCGACCCGGTAGCAACCCACCACTGATACGTACGTACATACATACATATGTACCAGTGGTGAAATCCATTTTTTTTTACTACCAGTTCTGTGGGCATGGCTTGGTAGGCATGGCTTAGTGGTCATGACAGGGGAAGGATACTGCAAAATTCCCATTCCCACCCCACGCTGGGCCAGCCAGAGGTGGTATTTGCCAGTTCTCTGATCTGCTCAAAATCTCCACTACCGGCTCTCCAGAACCTGTTAGAACCTGCTGGATTTCATCCCTGGTACGTGTATATATTTATGTATGTATGTATGTATGTATGTATGTATGTATATATGTATGTATGTATGTATGTATGTATATTGCAAGTAGATGCAGAAGCTTTTAAACTTTGGAGCTGCTTTGCAAGCGGGAAGCTATTATTGTTGCAATAGATTTGTCAATGTTCAACCAGGGGGATAAAATATGGAGTTTTTTCTAATTTGCATTATTTTTTAATGTTCTTCTCTAGTTTTGTCTCTTTCTTTTTTTGTTTTGTATTTTAGTATTTTGAATAAAATAAAATAAAAATAAAGTAAAAAATATTAACCAGGAGTAAATACTGCTACAAATTATTCTGTAATATTTGCAAATATAGCCCTTAAGAATTCTAAGTTGTTTGCAACAGTCCTTGAGTGAAATGTCCTCTGGTTAAGGTCCTGCCCTCTTTGCTGAGAGTGGTAGAATGTAATATGAAGTGGTCTTTTAAAAAGTATTTCAAGGAAACCTTGGCACTGGGTAGACTAGATGTGTTTTGAATGCTTCCTCAGTGGCTTCATCAAAATTGTAAACAACATAGCTTTAGATACTTGGCGAGAATCCCAGTAAAAGGATCAGCAGGTTTTCTTTTCTAAATGATATGGGAGCGCAGGGACCTGCAGGGCTACAAGTCTGTACCTTCTCAAACTTATTTGAATAATCAGAGAATGACATCCTCATCCTGATTCAATCAATTGTATAACCTTATTTCAGAAATGGAAGTTTAATAATTCACTAGAGGTCTCATAAATGCAGCCAGGTCCCCTCCAACTGGATTGTCTATACTGAATATTTTGGCCGAATGGTCACAAAGTTGGGGAAAATATGGAAGATCCTGCAAACAATTTGGGTTATCCTACTCCAATTTTTGTTTTTCAAGGGAGAGACTCAGTGGTGAAATACATTTTTTTTTAAACTACTGGTTCTTTGAGCATGGCTTGATGGATATGGTGGGGCTTGGTAGGCGTGGCTTGGTGGGCGTGGCTGCAAAATCTCCATTTTCACCCCACTCTGGGGCCAGCCAAAGGTGGGTATTTGCCAGTTCTTCGAACTGCTCAAAATTTCCGCTACCGGTTCTCCAGAACCTGTCAGAACCTGCTGGATTTCACCCCGGAGCAACTCTGCACTTAACCATGTTGCAATTGGTTGAAGCTTATGTGTGAATAATGCTACCTCTCCCAGGAGTGAAAATAAATTTTAATGGGAGTTCTGACAAAAAATGGGGGGAAATCTCCACATCAAAACGCCTTGAAGGACCACTCCCCAGTATGGTGAAACTCACAAGCCACTCCTTGAATATACCAGTGCCTAAGGTCAGCATTTAACACTGATAATAATTAAATGTGTGATTGCAATTATACTTAAGAGTTGCATGCAATGTTTTGGGAAATAGTAAAATTTCCTGTTTACATTTATTCAAAATTATTCATTGCATGCTTAGAAATTATTTCCTTTGCTTTGGAGGGCCATGAGAAGTCAACGAAGAAGTCCAAGTGTTGTTGTTGTCATCATCATCATCATCATCAATCATCATCATCTTGTTTGAAATCATGAAACTGCCAAGTCTCATGACATTTTAGCAATCCTATACCTAATCGATACAAATTTTCAAATACCGTATATATGGAATTAGTTTCTAAGAGTGCCATGAGCTGCAAGCAGAACCAGTCAGTTAATCCTGAATCAAATAAAGGCTGACAGTTCCTTTGTGCTGCTGATCAGCACATAAAAGCTCAAAGACTTTTGGCATATGATGCCAGCAGATGATGAATTAGAAGAAATGATTATGGTTGGCAAGGCTGAGGGATGCAGAGGGAAAAACAGTGTAAGGTGAATTAATGGAATCATTGAGATCACTGGAATATTCATAGAAGAGTTACTGCTTATTAAAAGTCTAAATAGTGAAGATTCGTCCATATAACCACCAAGAGTTGATTCAGTCTGTTGGTACCTAAAACATCAGGTAATGTCAGTCAACAAATTGTTTTCTGCCTCTGAAGTTATTTAAATAAACATAAGAATTCAGGCTGTAAGTTTATCATCAATTTAATACTGTCCCAAAAGCCATCAGATTCCCTGGATTTCCTACTATGAAGTTGGATACGGGATTCTAATTTTAAAAAGAAAATTATAATATTGAGTTTTCCTTCCTGTTGGCTCTTTCTGAGATTGAAAAATCTTAATTTTGGAATGTTTGAAACAATGTGGTACAATAACAACAAGAAGACTTAAATTAAATTTGAATTAATAGTCTTCTGCTAGTGTTTGATAATCACTCTTTGACTTTTTGTTAGTACATCTTCTGAGTCATGGCATAAAATTAGACATATATGATCCTTTCAACCTGTACTTTAGCAATCCCCTTTTTAAAGAAATTATGTTTTTTTTAATGGAAATATGATCACTTGTGTTAAATCAGTTCTACAAAAACCATCCCCTGGGAAGATCCTAAACGCTACTCTGTTATTGTTTATTGTGCTGTTATTGGATCATGCATTTAGCTATTCTGTATAAGTCACTCATTTTCTCCACTGGAGTCCTATCTAATTTTATTTTCTAATGATAACTCTTAAGGAATTTTATTAGAATACTAACTTTATGTCTCTTCTTTATTCATATGTTTGCATACAGTCCTGATATTCACAGTCGGGTGCATCCAGAGTATAAACTTCTATGAATTACTAAATGAGTAAGAAGGACATTATTTAAGCTATGAATGCTAATCAAGGATTGTAGAAAATCATCCAACTACTTCACTTGTGTTTGTAGCTCCTGAACAAAATGAAGATCATTATCGCTTCAACTTGAGACAGGAAAAAACTAAAATGGACTTAAATTTCATTCATGCCATTTGTACAGGACAACAAAGACATCCACCAAACTAAAATATTTTAATTTTGTCTAGTAATATTTATTTGGACTGATATATTAATGGCTTACTTGCATCTATGTTATTGTCTTATTTAAATGAAAGATCAAATGACTGAGAAGGAGTAGTATTGTGAGGACTCGGGGCGTGGCACGAAAGCAACACAGCCACAGATCTAACTCCCCTTTATTGATCCAACTTTTTTATTTTTATTTATTTTATTTGTCACAACAGTATATATAAGCATAAGCATGAAATAACTATACAATATATAAGCATATATGTAAGCATAAGTATAAAATAACTACTGTATACGAATTGGTTACAGTCAAAGGGGACATTGGGACAGGAACGGTAGGCACGCTGGTGTTCTTATGCACGCCCCTTACAGACCTCTTAGGAATGGGGTGAGGTCAATAGTAGATAGTTTTTGGTTAAAGCTTTGGGGATTTTGGGAAGAGACCACAGAGTCAGGTAGTGCATTCCAGGCATTAACAACTCTGTTACTGAAGTCGTATTTTCTGCAATTAAGATTGGAGCAGTTCATATTAAGCTTAAATCTATTGTGTGCTCGTGTATTGTTGTGATTGAAGCTGAAGTAGTCTTCAACAGGAAGGACATTGTAACAGATGATTGTACGAGTTAAACTCTGGTCATGTCGAAGGCGGCGGAGATTTAAATTTTCTAAACCCAGTATTTCAAGTCTGGTGGCATAAGGTATTTTGTTGTAATCAGAGAAGTGGAGAACTCTTCTTGTAAAATATTTCTGGACATGCTCAATTGTATTAATGTCCAAAATGAGGTGTGGGTTCCAGACAGGCGAGCTGTATTCAAGAATTGGTCTAGCAAATGTTTTATATGCTCTGGTTAGTAGTGTAATCTTTCTGGAGAAGAAGCTACGCAAGATTAAGTTTACAACTCTTAAAGCCTTTTTCGCGATGTAGTTGCAGTGGGCTTTGGCACTTAGATCATTTGATATGAAAACTCCAAGGTCTTTAATGGGGTGGGGGTCATCTACAAGGTAATGTCCATCGAGCTTGTATTTAGTGTTCGGATTCTTTTTTCCAATGTGTAAGAACATTTGCTGGTTGAGATTTGGAGTTGCCAGATTTTTGACCAAATTTGCCCCCAAATGTCCCCACGTTTACTACAAGTCCTGGAGCAAAGCTCTCACATGTACCTTCAGTAGCCTCTGGCTGCAAGTAATCCAGTAAGCAAGGTTAGCCAAACAGTAACCAGGGACAGCAATCCAGTAAGTCAGGTTAGCCAAACAGTAACCTCCAGGTGTCGGCAAGTGCACACAGATTCAACATTTGTTCCCAGCAAATGCCTCTCCCACCAGCACCTCCTTACATCTCAGTCCCCAGGTGTGCCTTGTGAAGGGAGGCGGGGCAGTCTCCTCTCTCATAGGCAGCTCAGTCTGCGTTGTTCTTGCCTTCTCTCTTTTCTGTGTGCTCTAGGATCAGGAGCGGGTGGTCCTTGCTCTTTGCCTGAGCTCTGTCTCTCCTGCTCCTCCCTGTCCGCAAGCCTTTCTAATCCTGAAAAGCCTTGCCCAGACTGACTCTGCCCTTCCCCAGTTTCCTCCAAGGCCAACAGAACAGTCCTCTTGCTCTCTATCGGCACTTGTTCCAGCTTGTCCCCTGCAGATTCAGACTCCAATGGGGGCATGACAAGTATTGCAATCTTTAATCATGAAGTAGATGTAGGAGATGTCCAGGCTGAGCCCGAGGGAAGGGTCAACCATATCATCAGTCTCGAGTCCCTTCATATCCACAAGAGATCTAAGTCCAACCCTCCTTGAATTCCATTGACTCTTCTCTACCATCAATTTGCTTTGACCTTTAATAGTTTAGATTCTTATTTAGAGGATGCATAGAATAAATTTGTACTCATTTTGGAACTAACTCTGTCTCCCAGCTTCTTGCTCCTAATAGTAGACACTGTCAAGGTACCAATTAGTCATGGCTTTAGTATATTATATCAATAAATAATACTATAATAATACACAGTCAGGGGTAGCTAACTTCATTGAAACTGATGGCATAATGCAACTTTGCAACACAGTAGGACTGTGTGCCTGGGGAGTACTACATGCAAACATACTCCCAGAATGTGGCCATTGAGAAAGTAAGATATCTCTCAGCTTATAACTTCCAGGAAATGGAAAGGAGAAGCAGCTGAATTTTGTCATAGATTAATTTTATGTTAAATTAAAAAATATATATGTTTTATTTTATGTTTAACATAAAATAAATATATATTTATTTATTTTATGTATGTTTTATTTTATATATATATGTATATATATATATTTATTTATTATATATATATATATATATATATATATATATATATATATATATATATATATAATATATATGTTTTATTTTAACATAAAATAAATCTATGACAAAATTCAGCTGCTTCTCCTTTCCATTTCTGGCATATATATATATGCATATTGGATATTAATACAATTGAGCGCGTCCAGAAATATTTCACAAGAAGAGTCCTCCACTCCTCTGCTTGCAGCAAAATATCTTATGCCACCAGGCTTAAAATTCTGGGTTTAGAAAATTTAGAACTACGCCGCCTTCGGTATGACCTGAGCATAGCTCATAAAATCATCTGCTACAATGTCCTACCTGTCAATGACTACTTCAGCTTCAACCACAACAATACATGAGCACACAATAGATTCAAACTTAAAGTGAAGCGCTCCAATATCAATTGCAGAAAATATGACTTCAGTAACAGAGTTGTTAATGCCTGGAATGCACGACCAGACTCTGTGGTCTCATCCCAAAATCCCCAAAACTTTAACTGAAGACTGTCTACTGTTGACCTCATCCCATTCCTAAGAAGTCTGTAAGGGGCATGCATAAGAGCACCAGCGTGCCTACTGTCCCTGTCCTAATGTTCCCTTTAGTTGTATTCATTTTTTATTCAATTCATGCTTATACTTATATATATTACTTAATATGTATTTGACAAAATAAATAAATAAATAATAAAAAAAAAAATACTGGGATGCAGAAAGATTGAGTTGGTTGCTTCTATCATTTCCAGCCTGAAAATTGTTTAAAACAAGCGTTTATGGTACTCAAGAAAATGAGATAATAACGGTGTGTATTAGAATGTGGAATTAGGGTTAAAATGTATTTGAGTAAAATGGATCTTTGGAACAGTTTCATATATTAAATATTTATTTTTTATGAAATGTAAAATAATACCTGTAATTTCAACACAGGACCTAAAACAATATAATGGAGAAAATAGCATTGTGATGGTCTATGAACAGTCTTGGGAATTAGAATAAACGTACTGAAATAAGTCTGTAGTCGTATTTGTTGGCGAATTGGAGATTATAAATTACCATTAATGAGAGTATGATCCTGTATAACACAGCTTCTAAACACATATTACTGTGTCAGTAAACAACTAAGAACATAAACGTACATTCAGCTATGATATTGGATTTGCAATTTCTGTTTTTAACCACAGCATTCATAGGATTTTCCATGTTTGGAAGAGTGTTTATCTTTACTTGGCTTCCACCCAGAATTTCAATTTCTCAAGCTTGCAATGTGTGGCTAGTTTCCAAACAGTAACTTCCCTAAAAGCATCTGTACAATAGTTCACTTTGTGATCTATGATGAGAATCCTTACCCAAAAGATAATGATCACAATGCAATTTAAGCTTAAAAATCTGTGAGGATGTCCTCCCTGGGGACACCTTTGAGTGTACAGCTTTACACGTACAGGCATCTGTGTGTTCATGAACTCTGCATCGTTGGGGATAGAGCAGATATATAACTGCATGCACAGAGGCTACTGCAGAACAGACAACTGTGCTGTGTTTGTTGATGCTTGTCCTTAAATCAAATCACTTCAGTGATAGCTTTAGGGGAAATGTTCTCACTGTGGTTAGCATGATGCATTTTCCCTCTACTTCATACAATGCTTCAGTACAGTTCTTCTCTATGAGAATGTAAATTATATTATTGTGTGATTGCAGTTGATCAAGGGACTCTGAGCATGTTTTCAAGGGCATTTGGGCACTTTACAGAGACAAAAGGAAGACTGTGTGCAAAGTCTTATGTAAATACCATATTTTTTGGAGTATAAGATGCACCAGAATAGAAGATGTAGCTTAGTTTTGGGGGAGGAAAATAGGAAAAAAAATCTGCCTACCAGGTATTCATCTGGCTAGCGTCCTTAGTCTGGTCAGCTTCAGCACATTAGTTTGCTGTTTTTTATCCCCTGCTTGGGGATAAAAAACAGCTTCTAAAGCACAACCAATCTTTGGAGGGAGAAGCAATGAGAAAAGCAGGCAAAGCACGGAGATCGCTTCACTCGCTAGTGCCTTGTTAGGGCTGGAAAAAAACTTCACAGCTGAGAGTCGGAGGGAGCAGGCAAAGCATGGGAAATTGCTTCACTGAAAAAAAGCTTAGCACGGAGATGCTACACTCGCTAGCTTTGTTAGGGCTGAAAAAAAGCTTCAAAAAGCTACATTCGGAGTATAAGATGCACCCAAATTTTCAGCCTCTTTTAGGAGGGAAAAAATGTGTCTTATACTCTGAAAAATATGGTAGATCAGAATCTAAGCCATTTGGCACCCCATTTCTCTCAAAGATCAGCCAAATGATAGGAGGATGTATGTATTGCTTTGTTGAGAGAGACAGAGAGAGACAGAGAGAGAGAGAGAGAGAGAGACAGACAGACAGACAGAGACAGAAAGAAAGACAGAAAGACAGACAGACAGACACACACACACTCTCTCTCTCTCTCTGTGTGTGTGTGTGTGTGTCTGTTTGTCTGTCTGTCTGTGTCTGTGTTAATGACTGCCTGAACAAGCCCCTGCAGTTTTCTTGGAAGATTTTGGAAGTGGTTTGTCATTGCCACCTTCTTAGGAGGCTAAATATCTAAGGTGGGACTGGAACTCATGGTTTCCTACTTTCTACTTCAGTGCCTTAATCATGACACCAAATGAGCTCTTGTTAGGATTCAGTAGCATAGAACATAAATAACAGAGTTGGAAGGGACCTTGGAGGTCTTTTAGTCCAACTCTGTGCTCAAGTAAGAGACCCTAGACCATTTCAGACAAATGATTGCCCAGTCTCTTTTTGAAAGCCTCTAGTCAAGGAGCACCCACAACTTCTGAAGGCAAGCTATTCCATTGGTTGATTACTCTGACCATTATGACTTTTCTCCTTAATTCTAGGTTGCTTCTCTCCTTGGTTAGTTCCCATCCATTGTTTCTTGTCTTGCCTTTTGATGCTTTGCAAAATAGTTTGATCCCTCTCAGCCTTGTAGAAGTCCCTTAAATATTTGCTATCATGTTTCACGTAATCCTTCTTTTTATTAGGCTAGACATACTCAATTCTCATAACCTTTCCTCATATGTTTTAGCATCCAGCTGCCTAGTCATTCTTCTTGCTCTTCTCTGGACTCTTTCAAGGGTCTCAACATCTTTTTTATATATATTGTGGTGATAAGAACTGGATGCAGTATTCCAAATGTGGTCTTACTAAGGCTTTGTAAAGTGGTACTAAAACTTCATATGATCTCTGTTTTGTCCCTCTATCAGTGCAATCTAGGATTGACTTGGCTTTTTTGGCTGCTTCCACTCACTGTTGGCTCATATTTAAGTGATTGTCGACTAGGACTCCAAGATAGGGCCCAGTGTTCAAATCTGTCAAGATCTTTTTGGATCTTGAGTTTGTTTTCTGGGGTGTTGGCTATTCCTAAGCATAATGAATAATTCAGTGGAATTACGTCAACATGCAGGAAAACCTCCTGTGGCATCTTGTAGTTTAACACATTTATTGTCATACGAGCTTCCTTATTATTTAGGATACCACAAGACTCTATTATGAATTTGTTGCCCTTCTTTAACCTTACCTAGAAACATTCTTAATGAAGTTAACGCATCACTGCTAGAACTAATCTTTTTGTTGAGCAATTCAGAATGGCAGATTAGTTTATTAATTTGATTCTAATGTGCTTTCTATATTTCTATCTCATTTCTGTGGGCCCATATGCATCTCCTAGTTTACCTTAAGAAATTGAGATTAAAAAATTGAAATAATTATGTCAGCCTGAACCAGTGCCCTAAAGATGTCCTTTTTGGGCGTGCACCAGCGTGCCTACCGTCCCTCTCCTAATGTTCCCTTTAATTGTATTCATTTTATGTATTCAATTCATGCTTATACTTATATATATTATTTAAAATGTATTCAACAAAATAAATAAAATAAAATAAATAAATAAATAAATCTTGATTTGTAATCTAATAGGACTAAAAAAGTAACACACAAATACTATACATCTCCCCATCCACCAAAAATCACTTTCAGTGTTGTTGAGAACTTCTGCAAAACTGTTGAAGTCCAGAAGGGAAGCAAATGTCACCTCTATGTTTAAGAAGGAGGAGAAGGAGAAGGAGAAGGAAAGACCAATCAGCTTGTTGTTTATATTGAACAGATAACCAAGTAGAAAGTTTATGTGTACTTGGATGGACATACTGCTGTATATAAATCTGTGTGGCCACAGATCACTAGATGGCAGCAAAACAAAAACAAGTTTTATTGCTTCTCTTCACTATCATTCAGTATTCATCCAGATTTGGACACCCATAATGTAGCCACTGGATAAATATTGAAGAGATAAACTCTGATAATTCACTTTTCTGATTTTTCTCCCAAAGTACTATACAGAGTTCATACAGCCCTGATCATCCAAAAGTATGGAGAAGAAAAACAACTGTGGTTGTCTGTTGAAATCTTATCTGCATTTGTTTACATTATATAATGAAACTGACTTTACAGTTCTGAATTCTTCATTCCACAGGCTACAGAAGTGCAATAATTTCATCTACACTTTTGGTTAGAAAGGTTCAGCCAGCAGGGTAGTCAATTCCAGACCTTTACCTTCTGACCAATTGATCATTCATTCATTCATTCATTCATTCATTCAGAAATGGTTCCAATCTTCCAACAAACACTGACCCCCAAGAACTGGACAAACGAACAATAAACCTGCTGGTCCAATTGTAGCCGAGTAGATTGTAACCATCTTAACTATCATTTTAAACTCCCTATTCAATTCACTATTAGCTTTTCAGATGTGAAGTCTTCTGTTCTCTCAGGGGAAATGCTGTGTTTATGTCAAAAAATAACAACAAAAACCCTTAGTGGGTGGTTTACCTATGATATGGAAGGCCTACTGTGAGACCAAGTCCTCAGCCAATGGTCAACTGGAGTGCCTTTGTGCCTTATTATCTTCATGAACAAGCCTTAGACCTTCTAATATTTATTTCCAAGCTGTGTAAGTAGGGCAGGCAGACAAGAATGAAAAGATTGGAAGTGTTCACTCATACATCTGGGAAATGGCATTGTTGTGGTTTAATTATCTAACGGAAGCTGGTTTGAGGTTTTTGTGTTTGCTTTTTAAATAATAATTATACCACTGAGTTAAAAATATGGAATGGAAACACCCAAAGATTCTCATTAAGAGAAAACAAGAAAACGAGAGAGGGGGGAATGAGAGAGAGAGAGAGAAAGAGATAGAGGGAGAGAGAGAGAGAGAGATTGTTTTGGACTAAAAAGCACAAAAATATACTTTCAATGCAATGAATTCTTCTGAAAATGTATCATATGGTAACAAATCATACATACTAGCTGTTGTTAAATATTTTTCTCTGTAAATTTACTCATGCTATCAGAATTTCATTAAAAAAGTTTTGTGTTGACAATGGTGTTTTAAAAAATCAAATTCTATGTACTAAGATCATATATACAGACTCTCAGATCAAAACCAAACTGCATTAATTTAAGAATAGACCTTGTATATAAACTCATAGGTCAACATCACCCTCTTCTGGTAGAATGTTACAAAAAGCTTTACATTTAAGATTGCTAAAACAGGTAAAAACGTTTAAGGAGTTTAATCAGAAATAAGAATTAAGCTCCTTCCCATAGTGTACTATATGATTTATTTATGAATATACTGAGATTATGAATATACTTGCTGAGAACTGTGCTGAAAGATGAAATATTACTGAATTTTTTCATGAAAGAATAAAAGTAGCACTGGACTCAAATTTTTACTGTGTTATCTACAGCAATTTAAAACTATAATTTGTGCCATTGACAATAAAGATGATTTGGAGGGATTAGTATGCTAGCACAGTAAGCTAGTACATTCATCCTAAAAACATTTGTAGGTAGATGCATGCATAAGATGCATGCATAAGATAAAACACAATCTTTTTCACAAAAGAGTGAAAATTCATTCTCTTAAGAGGCTTGATATGGAACAATTGGTGCAGGTGTAGTTATATGAATGCACTTCCATAGGTGAACAAAAATGCCAAATCCAATTTAAACATCTGGCTGATTGTGCAACAACAATGACAACAACAACAACAACAATACATTTTAAGAAGATACTTGGTTGATACGTAGGACGCTGGCAGCAACCTGTATCAACCATTAGTACCAGTCAATTGTATTTGTGACACATCAATTGACTGAAATAATAATAATAATAATAATAATAATAATAATAATAATAATAATAATAATAATAATAATAATAATAATAATACCCCGGATATCACGATTGTGGAAAAGAAAAAAGTGTGGATAGTCGACATTGCTATACCTGGTGACAGCAGAATTGATGAGAAACAATTTGAAAAAGTCACCAGATATCAAGATTTGAGAATCGAATTGCAGAGACTCTGGCATAAACCAGTGGAGGTGGTTCCAGTGGTACTTGGCACACTGGGAGCTGTGCCTAAAGACCTAGGCAATCACTTAAAAGCAAGTGGTGCTAACAAGATCACCATTGGTCAGCTGCAGAAGGCCACCTTACTGGGATCTGCTCGCATAATTCGCCGATACATCACGCAGTCCTAAACGCTTGGGAAGTGTTCGACTAGTGATCTGTGATACAAAACCCAGCATAGTTATCTCATTTGCTGTGTATACTGTCATTTTGTGTAAATAATAATAATAATAATAATAATAATAATAATAATAATAATAATAATAATAATAATAATAATAATAATAATAATAATAATGTGGAAATGCAACATCTAGAAATATTGGCTGAAAAGAAAACAAGTAATGATGAACAAGCTGAAGAAATTGCTCCAACACCTCAACAAACTGACCAGCCAGTGGAAGAAACCAACATACAGGATGAAAATCCTCCTGTGCAACAATTCGAAAGTGTAGAGCTAAGTGATCTAGCAAAAATGCTGAAAGAAAAGATTGAAAATCAAATAAAAGAAAACATAGAAAGAAAAAGATGACCTACCTATGAAGTACATAGCAAACGAGTGAAAGATCTGTTAACTGCCATGAACAACGTTTTAATGTCCATCCCATCCAGCACATCATATGAAACCAACCAACTAATGTACAGCACAGCCGCTGTTATAACTGCAGAACTGGGTTATAAAATGCCAAAAAGAAACCCACTGGAACACCAAAGTGGAAAATTCGATTTGAAAATAAAATTAAAAAAACTATGAGGGGATGTCAGCAATCTGAAGTACTTGAAAGAAGGAAAACTAAATAACAAAAAGCTGAAAAATAGTTTACACAAAAAAAAAATATAACCTGGAGGAAAAAATAATAACAGAAATTATGGAAGAACTAAAACAACGTGTAATAGCAACAGCAAAGAAAATTAAAAGATATGAAGGACGAATTAAACAATATCGTGAAAATGTCCAGTTCAGAAGAAACCAGCACCTCTTTACCAGTCTCTTGATGAAAATTGAGTCCAAACTAATGTTCACCCATGTAAAGAAAAAACTTTGAACTTTTGGAAAGAACTGTGGGAAAACCCAGTGGAACACAACAAAACTGCCTCCTGGATCAAAGATATTCAACAACAAATAATACGAAACAAAATGGAAAATATTGTAATAACAACTGACATGGTTGCAAAACAAGCAAAGAAGGTCAAGAACTGGAGCACACCTGGCCTGGACGAACTGCATGGATACTGGTTAAAACACCTGATCAGCCTGCATCATCGCATGGCCACTCAGTTTGATCAAATGCTTTAAAATGCAACAAGCGAAGAATGGTTAACAGTGGTCAAACATACTTGATAATGAAAGCTCCAGAAAAGGGCACAGAACCAAGCAACTATTGCCCAATTACTTTTCTGCCAACAACGTTCAAACTTTTTACAAGAATACTGGCAAATTCAGTATAGTTTGTATCCAGTAGGAAAAAAAAAAAGAAATTATAAAAAATCAAGAGGAACAAAAAATCAGCTGCTCATTGACAAAATGGTACTAAAAATGCAAAACGAAGAAAAACAAATTTAAATATGGCATGGATTGATTACAAGAAGGCATTTGACTCACTAACCCACAGCTGGATTAATGCCTGTTTGGAAAACTTTGGAATCAGCAAAAATATTTGTACATTTTTGAAAGCAAATATGCAAAAATAGAAAACAGTTCTAACAGCAAATGGGGAGAACATTGGTGAAGTCAACATCAGGAATCTTTCAGGGGGACTCACTTTCGCCACTACCTGTTCAACATCGCATTAATTCCACTGACAATAATCCTATGAAACATGGGATACCAAATCTCAAGCAAACATGGCAAGATAAACCATCTACTATACATGGATGACTTAAAAATATATGTGACAAGCCTCTGATTGACTGGTGCTAATGGTTGATACAGGTATCAGTTAATGGTATTTATGATACATTTTTAAATGTTCAGTTGATTGAGTTTTATGTTTAATAAATAAAAGATAATGATGATGATGAACTCTTTTATTAATTAAACATGAAACTCAGTCAACTGGACATTTAAAAATATGTCACAAATACCATTGACTGGTGCTAATGGCTGATACGGGTTGTTGCCAGCGTCCTAGATATCTATACAATGTTCCGAGTAGCGCAGTTTTTTTGCAGTTCTGCTGATGTTATTGCAAGAAGCTGCAATTTCTTGATGTGTTTTGTAAAATTCTTGGACATGGTACCAAGTGCCCCGATGACAATGGGTATCACTGTTACATGTTTCATCCATAATCGTGTAGTTTTGATGCCCAGGTTGCGATATTTCGTGATTTTTTCCAGTTCTTTTTCTTTGACTCTAGCATATCCTGGTACAACAATATCAATAAACTGTACACTTCGGCCCTCAACAACTTTGATATCTGGCATGTTGTGTTCCAAATGATGATCTGTCTGTATTTGAAAGTCCCACAAGATCTCTACCATCTCAGTTTCAACAACTTTTTCCACTTTATGTTCCCATGACTTTTCAGTTTCAGGTAGGGCATATTTTTTATATACTGACCAATGAATTAATTTAGTAATTCGATCACGTCTAGCTTTGTAATCAGTTTGCACGATTTTGCTGCTGTGATTATGATTATGATTATTTTGCAAGTCTTCCCCCAATCTTTCCATTTAGAAAATACAGTGCTGTTAATTAATTAAATAGAATATTATTAATATTAATTCATATTATTAATTGAAACGTTGCCATTCTGATGCTGCCACAAAGAAGAGAGGGTCAACCTATTTTTCAAAGCACCAGAAGGCAAAACATGAAACAATGGGTGGGAACTAATCAAGGAGAGAAACAACCTAGAACTGAGGAGAATTTCCCTAACGATTAACCAGTGGAACGGCTTGCCTTCAGAAGTTGTGGGTGTTCCATCCCTGGAGACTTTTAAGAAGAGATTGGAGAATCACTTGTCCAGAATGATATAGATTCTCCTGCTTGAGCAGGGGGTTGGACTAGAAGATCTCCAAGGTCCCTTCCATCTCTGTTATTCTGGTAGCAGTAAGGAAAGTGTTTGGGGAAAGAAAAATTCCCTCATTCATATCTTGAGATATCCCAAATTACTCACATAAGTTGTTAACTTGCCTTTAAAATGTCACTTATGAAATGTCCTAAGGCATCTGACTAGAGGTGAGCAATAATGAATTATTGATTGGTTATATAATACAGCAATAAAAATGAATTGCATGAAAAATATTAGCTGAGTTATCAAAATACAAAGTTGCTGATCTGGAGGAATTCTATCTTCCTTTTTTTCTCCATCCTTGGTTGGCACCAGCTAGTGGCCTCTGTTTTCACATATGTTTGCAAGTTTTTCAATACTTAAAAAGTAAAGTAGTTTGCGCTCTTTCACCGAAAAGAATAATAAAGTGAAATATTCCTTCTTAAATTTCTTCAGGGTTGAATTGTCCTGTTAAAAATGGTAGGATGAATCAGACATGTATATCAGATTTATCCCTGCCGATGACTTTATTTTAAATATAACTCTCTTTACGTGCTGGTGAGATCCTTAATTTATGTTAGGTCACTTATATATTTATGCTTCTTAATGGCAAAGAAATCCTATATTAATTGAGATAGCCAATATGGTCCAGTGGTTAAAGTGCTGCATTAGGAAAACTTAAATTCCAGCCCTACTTTCGGAATGAAATCTAGCAGAATGACCTTCCTCAACCCAGGAAGAAGACAATGGCAAACCACTTCTGAAAATACTGTAAAGAAAATTGCATAAACTTGCTGATTTGGTCACTAGGATTAAATTTAAATGTAATTATATTAATGGATAAATATATCCATTCTGGATTACAGTCTGATGACAAATATTTTAGATAACAACTTTTTCTTTCTCCTGGCATCATCTGCTGTATCTAACTATTCAATTACACATGGACTGGGTCTCTTTTCTTTTATTTGGTTAGAGGTGGTATTTGCCGGTTCTCTTAACTACTCAAAATTTCTGCTACTGGTTCTCCAGAACCTGTCAGAACGTAATGGATTTCACTCCTGATTTATACATACAGTATGATTCTTTTTAAACATACGTGACTACATTAGCTCTATCCTACAGAGAGGTGAAATACTGAGATATCCAGAAGCATGTTAGCACTAATAATGGTATCAGTGAGTATTCTTTATCACGGACCTCTAGTTGCCTTTTCATTCATTCACTAATTCATCCATCCATCCATCCATCCATCCATCCATCCATCCATCCATCCATCCATCCAGTACATGACTCTGTAGTACCACCACTTGTCTTAGTGGCAGTAACCTCTGATATTCAGCAATTTTCTAAGTTGAGATAAGTTTAGTTGAATCCTCCAAATTGGCTTCCTACTTTGTACTATAGCAGGTCTTTGTGACAGCAAAGTCTTTAGAAATAGAAATGTCCAAAGGAGAAAAGAAAAAGAATGCCATTATACGTATTCCAATGAACTGTATGGCTTCATGATGGTGAAAGGAGCATACTAAAGAAAGAAGAAAAATGAAGACCTTTAGTGTTTTTTTCTGGAGAAAGCAGGGTGAATGGCAGAATCAAAAGACTTTCCTTACTTGCACCTAATTGCAGTGCAAACATCACCTTAAAATCTCACTTTGTGCCCTATCCTAATAACACTGATTTCATGTGGTCTCCAGCTGAGATCAGAGGCAGCATTAATTGTCCTTAGCTGTTCCAAATTTAATTTAGTGCTTTCCAGTTAAGCCATCAAAAGTATTGTGATGTTTCACTGATTGATTGCTCAAATATTTGAGCATATCTGATGTGCTCAAATAACTCTTAGGAATTGAGAATGGTGTACAGTAATTGCTATTAGCCATTTGGACCATCCTATATGGTCATTATAAAGGGCACGGTGGCTCAGGGGCTAAGACATTGAGCTTGTCGATCAAAAGGTTGGTAGTTCAACGGTTCAAATCCCTAGTGCCGCATAACAGGGTGAGCTCCTGTTACTTGTCCCAGCTTCTGCCAACCTAGCAGTTTGAAAGCACGTAAAAAATGCAAGTAGAAAAATAGGGACCACCTTTGGTGGGACGGTAACAGCGTTCTGTGTGCCTTTGGCGTTTTATCATGCTGACCATGGAGCACTGGCTCTTTGGCTTTGAAATGGAGATGAGCATCGCCTCCTAGAGTTGGGAACAACTAGCACATATGTGTGAAGGGAACCTTTACCTTTACCTTTATATGGTCATTATGGTTTGGTCAACAGGTCAAGTTCTTTCAAACTGAGTTTTCTTTTGCGTCCGTTAGCTCTCTGAGATGATCCTTGGCTGTAATAATTGTGTACAAAAGTAGTCTGACTTATGGACACCTTTTTAGTGTGGCCACATGAAACACTTATGCAGAACTAAAATGAGTTTGGCAGACAAACCACCTGCTGGTCTAAACACCTGTCAAAGGTGTGTCCTTCTTGTTCCTTATTAAGGAAACTGATGACAGGATTGTTTTCTGCAGAAGCTGGTAGATATCATTTTAATTGGCCTTAAGGAACAACAAATAGAGGAACCAAGGAAGTTGATTGTTATCTTTGCTCTTTATGCCTCTAGTGATTACAGTGATAAAAGATGGAAGGCGTCAATATTTCTGGAGCAATTTTCCAACTTAACTCTTTGTAACTATCAGGTTTTTGAAATAAGAAGATGGCTGCCTTTGAGCCTTAGCTGGATCACAAACTGAAAGCTTAGGATCTGGGATGAAGAGATAGACAGCTGTTTCCCCAGTATTTACTTAATGCATATGCATTGCTTATGTAATGAGCCTCAGTGGCACAGTGGTTAGAGTGCAGTACTGCAGGCTACTTCGGCTACCTGCTGGCTGCCTGCAACCTGGCAGTTCAAAGCCCATCAGGCTCAAGGTTGACTCAGCCTTCCATCCATCTGCGGTTGGTAAAATGAGGACCCAGATTGTTGGAGGAAAGATGCTGACTCTGTAAACCGCTTAGAGATGGCTCTGAAGCATTGTAGAGTGGTATATAAGTCTAAGTGCTATTGCTGTAGTGCTATTATTTTATTTTATTTATTTATTTGTCAAGTATGTATTAGATAACTCCTACCCTCAAAATGATGCTATAGAGCACTGATCACCAGAACAACTAGACACAACACCAGTTTTTTCCCGAACGCCATCACTCTGCTAAACAAATAATTCCCTCAATACTGTCAAACTATTTACTAAATCTGCACTACTATTAATCTTCTCATCATTCCCATTACCCATCTTCTTCCACTTATGACTGTAACATTGTTGCTCGTATCCTTATGATTTATACTGATATTGATTGTTTCCTGATTGCTTATTTGTAGCCTATGACTATCATTAAGTGTTGTACCTTGATGAAGGTATCTTTTTTTATGTACACTGAGAGCATATGCACCAAGGCAAATTCCTTGTGTGTCCAATCACACTTGGGCAATAAAAATTCTATTCTATTCTATTCTATTCTATTCTATAATATATAAGTATAAGCATGAATTGCTGTTGTGAATTACAATTGCTCTTGTGTTCTTTATTGAGGTCCACACTAACAACGATAACACAAGGCAAATAGACATTGTTTTTGATTAATGCCTTTGTTAGGTTAAAGAAGCATTGGATTATTAAGGCACGGGTCAGCATTATAGTTTGTGTATTGCAATCTTCATTGAAGTGGCTTACTGAAAGGGGTAGATGTCCTACAGCTCCTACCACACAATCAGATTTGAGTTATCTTGAATGTCTGCTATGTAAAATAAATAAAAGCTTGGCCCAAAGTACATTATTGTACTTTGCTTCTTTCCTTTAGTTAGTTAGCTTTAGTTTGTTAGCCTTCTTTCCTTTAATACTCGTGCTATATAATTCATGTTAAGTTTGTATACACAGTAAAAACTGTACTTGGGAAAATATCATTCATCTAAAAATAATTTTGCAGACATTTTGGTAGAAGAACTGACTTTGTGGTGCGGGGGGAACACCAGCAGTTCCTTTTTTCTTCTTCCAAATCTTTCAGCAAATGACATTTTCATGCAAATAGAAATCACTCCTTTTGTCCCCCAAATGTTTGAATGTTTTCTGTTTCAGTAGCAAAAGTTACATTTTTTTTCTCTTCCCTCTTTTATGTTCATTTTTATACTCGACCTAGTAAAATTTGCTTTTTTAGCCGAAGCAAAAAGCAAAAAAACTTACAACTCTGGGCTGAATTCTCACTTCTTCAATTCTAAATTTAATAATTTTTTTATTGGTCTTCGATTTTCTTCTATAAATATTTCCTTAGGCTTAAGAATGATTAGTAGGTCAGCCTTCATATACGTGCCCATGGACATGTAGTGAACTAGTTATGGAGAAAGAATCCTGATTCTAAAGACGACACAGCAAGACAAAGAGATGATTATCGGGGAACGTGAGTGAAAAGGCAGCTGAAATCTAACTTTCAGCAAGATAAGAGAAGTAATTGATGTGGAGAACACAAAACTATGAGTCTGTAGCAGTGGTGGAATTATTATTTTTTTTACTATCAGTTTAGTGGGCGTGGCTTGGTGGGCGTGGTGTGGCAAAATCTCAATTTCCACCCCACTCCAGGGGAAGGATACTGCAAAATCCCCATTCCCTCCCCACTCCAGGGAAAGGATACTGCAAAATCCCCATTCCCTCCCCACTCTGGGGCCAGCCAGAGATGGTATTTGCCAGTTCTCCGAACTACTCAAAGTTTCCGCTACCGGTTCTCCAGAACCTGTCAGAAACTGCAGAATTTCACCCCTGGTCTATAGTTCTTATGTATGTATGTATGTATGTATGTATGTATTCAAATTATCTTTCATATGAAATTGTCAGTGTATGTTTCTGCTTTCAACTCTACTAAGCAAGTTTGTTGCTGCATGCTGTTGCATGTTCAGTGAAAGTGAACATCAGTGAAGATTAACTGACTTCCCAAATGATTTTAATCTCCTCCCAAATCATCTACAAAAGGGCATGCATAGTTTATTTGGAAGCCTATTCTTTAGAAAAAACAGGAGGGGAAAAGGGCCTTGTTTTTATGACATAAGAATAGGGAGGAAGGACAAGAGAGAGATTTCCTTCAATTCTCCTACATAATGTACTTTGAAATGATTGGTCATTACAAAGTACACCTCATTTCGGACATTAATACAATTGAGCGCGTCCAGAAATATTTTACAAGAAGAGTCCTCCACTCCTCTGCTCGCAAGAAAATACCTTATGCCACCAGACTTGAAATCCTGGGTTTAGAAAATTTAGAACTCCGCCGCCTTCGGCATGATCTGAGTATAACTCATAAAATCATCTGCTACAATGTCCTTCCTGTCGAAAATTAGTTCAGCTTCAATCGCAACAATACACGAGCATACAATAGATTTAAATGTAAAGTGAACCGCTCCAATCTTGATTGTAGAAAATATGACTTCAGTAACAGAGTTGTTAATGCCTGGAATGCACTACCTGACTCTGTGGTCTCTTCCCAAAATCTCCAAAGCTTTAACCAAAGACTATCTACTGTTGACCTCACCCCATTCCTAAGAGGTTTGTAAGGGGCATGCATAAGAGCACCAGCGTGCCTACCGTTCCTGTCCTAATGTTCCCATTGATTGTATCCAATTTGTATGGTTATTTCATGCTTATATTTATATATACTGTTGTGTTTGACAAATAAATAAATAAATAAAATTTTACAACAGTTTTTTTGGTTAAAAAGTGTAACTACAGCTTTGAGGTTGCTGACCTCTTAGTGTGAATACAATTTGAATGCAGTTTGGGTCGCTGAATTTGCACGTTAGACAGATGAAGTTAAGACTTTTGTTCTTTCAGTTGAAGCAGTTATAGAGCTACAATTGTAGCCAGTGGCATTCAGGGTTTTTAGCCAAATACATAACAAAATTGCAGCCTGGAAAATGGCATATTTGCCTTGAGGATTAAACCGAAAATGTTATGACCTACGAACTACTTCTAGTTTAAATATTTCTCACAGCAGAAAAGAAGGAAGCTTCCGCTCCCCATTCCCGGGGTTTGGGTTTGGATCGATAGAAGGGTCTGAAGGAAATTTGTTGTTTGCACTGGATATGTCACAGCTAAGCTATGGTCAGTGTTTTCTTCCTCCATCAGCTCTAATTTTATCTTTGTACAAGTATATATAGATATAATTTTTCCCCTTGTGTGATATAAAACAAGAGTTTTCCAAACTGCTGCCCATAAAGTGCTGATCTGAAACTTTCATAATTCCTATATAACATACTTTTTGCTGACCGGGAATTCTGGGTTTCATGGCTGTAAAACCAATCACAGCTATAGATTGACCCAAAACCTAATATAGTGGCCAATTATAGATACAGTCATCAGTTGGAGTGAACCACATGTTTACTCCCAAACCAAAGTATACTTCTGAAACAATAATCATTATGTTGTTTTTCATAGCCTTGTTGCTTTAACCATAGATTAACATGACAGATCATATATCACTGCAAATAAATAATAAATGAATAAATGAATTTGCTTTTCACAATTCTATACTTCCTTCATTTCCCACAATGACTTGGAATACTGCATCCAGTTTCGATCACCGCATTATAAAAAAAATGTTGAGATTCTGGAAAGAGTGCAGAGAAGAGCAACAAAGATGATTAGGGACCTGGAGGTTAAAACATATGAAGAACAGTTACAGGAATTGGGTATGTTTAGTCTAACAAAAAAAAAAAAAGAACTAGGGGTGACATGATAGTATTCCAATATTTGAGAGGCTCCTACAAGGATGAGGGGATCAAACTATTCAAACTTTATAGTATTGATTATTAGCTAAAGATAATATGGATGTCAACTCGCAAAGCATGCTTGGCCTGCTCTCGAGTTGACATAGGCCAGGGGGGATGGGAAACTGGCAAAACTGCACAGCCGCAAAAAACAGATGCACATTCCATGCTTATCTCCCTCAAGGCTGTATCCCAGGTATACCTGCAGCAGTCGAAGGGGAGTAACCTCTACAACTTGCGAAATTGCTCCGTTAGTGAATGTGATTGATAACATTCCCTGGGGGGAGGGGGAAAACAGGGTCATAATTGGAGTGTAAATTATGTAGGGTTAGAGCTGGCTTCACTTGGGAACATGCCGACATGAAGCTCCTAATAAATACCGGGATTTCTTTTGAAGCTTGGCTCAAGACTCATAATTTAATTAGGGCATTCGTCGGAATCCTGACAGCAGACACATATGATAAGACCTCTGCATAAATTTACAAATGAATTTAATGATGGTATTTGTTGAATGACCCACGGTAGATACAGATACTAATAGATATTATATCTCAGAACATGGTAATTCATCTGAGCATTTTTAGGGACCGGGACATAACTGGCTAAAATTTAATTGTGTACATTAATGAATTTTAGTTTTAAAGATTGTTTTTAAACAATTATTCTAGAACTGGATGTTTTCACTGATTCAATTATTTTATTATTTGTCCATTGCATATTTTTTGGTGTACAATTTTGTGTTACCTCTGAAGATAGATTGATAGATTGATAACAACTTTCCAGGATAAGCATGCTAATATTAATTAATTTTCCTATTTTCAGAGGGAAAAAAGGATTAGTAATATCGTAAAGGGCATGAAGAATGTCCATGTTGAAAGTAGCTACCTTTTATAGAGACAATAACAGGAACTCCTGTGATGGAGATTTCTTCAAAAGAGGAAACTTAGCCATACCCAGTATTTATGTATATTTGAAGAGTTACTCTGCATTGTATGCTAATTAATATTCTTATGCAACCATTAAATATTACAGAAACTGTGCTTGACAGACTCAGTTAGTTTAAAAGTTTCTACTTGATTTACTTCATAATTGAGGAAGGAAAAGTATTTGGAAAAATATACATTTCTTCTTCATACTCATTAATGTTATCATTGATATTTTGATCCACTATAATTTCTGATTTAATCTTTTTTCTAGGCTACTTTCTTTTTTCCATCTTTATCTTTCAATGCTTTATAGCACAAAGTAGTCACTAATTATTATGATATACATGACACAACTAGGTGGCTCAGTGGCTAAGATGCTGAGCTTGTCGATCAGAAAGGTTGGCAGTTTGGTGGTTCGAATCCCTAGTATAGGTCTTCTGCATGAGCAGGGGGTCGGAGTAAATGACCTCCAAGGTCCCTTCCAACTCTGTTGCTGTTATTGTTATTACTTATCAAGAATATCACCTAATTTCATATCATGAGTAATTGTGTCAAAAACGTAACCAGATATCTGCCTGCATTTGCATCTGAACGTCTTGTTTTACTTAAATGTATTAAATTAAATTAAATCTATGTCTGCAGAATGTCTCTTAGATTTTGATGCAGTTAGTTGCAGTTCACTATCTTAAGACCTTACATCTTCCAGTACAAAGAACAAACAAAAAAATTCAACGAATTTTTATTGACTACAAATCATCAAGTTTACTCATTTTTAAATAGTGCATTCTGCCCTCTAGTGGAATGCACATATATTTTAAATCAAAAACTATTTCACCTATTTTTTTTCCAGAGAAAACCACATTTTTCTGCCTGTGGAAAAAATAAAAAGTTAGCATTCATCTGTGAACGATTGGTGCAATACTTGTTACTGTTTGACCATTTTTTCTTAATGAATTTGTGGATTTGATATTTGGCAAGTCCCTGCTTCAGACAAACCAGCAATCAGTATCCTGGTATCAGATAAAGGTACCATGTTTAGATATCTTTCCACAAAGAGAAAAAAAAAAAAAATTAAAAGGAAACTAAAAAAAATCCAAAAATTTCACCTTCCAACCGCCAATAATAGATAAACAGGGATTAACGCCAAGCAAGCACTAGCCAATCAAGCAGAAAACAGTACTCAGATCAAGAAACCACCAAGGAGAAACTCCCACCATAGAAGCAAGCTACTGTGTATAAGCAAAGAGCAAACCCCACACGGATGATGTTAGCTAGTTGGTTAATGAAATGATTGCAACCAAACAACCAAGCTCAGAGAGTACCGAGGACTCCTTTTGATTTACACTTTCATTTTACCAAAGCTAATGCTTTGCACGTAGAAACGGTCCTAGGTCTTATCATTCAACACTTCTAGAATGGGGTGCCAAACAGATTGTCTGTACCCTTGTAGAATTGCTGATTAAAGCAATTCTACAAGCAATTCTACAAAGCAATTAAAGCAAGCCTGAGGGCCAACAATAAAATATAAATTAAAAAAGACATATTTATTTATTTATGTTTATATATCATCACCACACTCAAAAGTAGGTTCGCCCCAACACCCTAGTTACATTCTCACAATGCTACCTTAGCCGCCTTCTACGCTCTCTCAATCTCTCAGATCCAGATATGATGAAATTGAGAAAGTGAGAGAAAGGGGCAGCCTGGACAGGAGAGCCAATCTATAAAGAAGGCAGGTTTTCAAGAAAAAAAACAGATAAAGTAGTTCAAATTACCATATTCATCTCAATATCTATAGGCGTGATGGCGAACCTGTGGCACGCATGCCACATGTGGCACGCTTAGCCATATCAGTGGGCACGCAAGCTCAGCTCCAGTGCACATGCGCACACTGGCCAGCTGATTTTCAGGCCTTCTGGGCCCACCAGAAGTAGGGAAACAGGCTGTTTTCTGCCTCCAGAAGGCCTGGGAAGGCCCATTTTTCTCTCTTACCTGGCTACAGAGCCTCTCTAGGAGTCTGGGATGTGTGTGGAAAACTGCCTTTCCCACCCCTCCCCAGGCCCTCCGGAGGCCAGAAACGGCTCATTTACCAACTTCCGGTTGGACAGGAAGTGATGTTTTTTGCTGTCCCCAGCCCCCAGAGCCTCCCTAGGAGTCTCTGCAGGCTGGTGAACAGAAAAAAACACACTTCCTGTCCAACCGGAAGTTGGTAAACGGGCTGTTTTTGGCCTCCGGAGGGCCTCCAGGGAAATGGGGAAGGCCATTTTCCACCCTCCCAGACTCATAGAGAGGCTCTGGAGACAGGTAAGAGAGAAAAATGGGCCTACCAGGCCATCGTGTGTCGGGAGAGGAAGAGTCGTGTGCGAATGTGTGGGGGTGGGGCGCATAGAATTATGGGTGTGGGCACGCACGCGGGTGACACCCCCCCGCCCCCGCCGGCACACGATGGCAAAAAGGTTAGCCATCACTATTCTATAGTCTGCACGTAGGTGGTATTTAATTAAGGAAAGCATGACGTCAGTTATATGACGTGAGGAAAAAAAACAATCAATCTTGCCTATTTTATGAGGTGCTATTTTATGACAACTGTGTATCTGAAATGGTATGGGGTCTCCTGCTTGAGCAGGAGGTTGGACTAGAAGACCTCCAAGGTCCCTTCCAAGTCTATTATTCTATGTTTTATGTTTGAGCTCTATATTCAATGAAATGAAAAGTTTTGATATGTGGAAATTGGGGTGCTGGAAATGAGGTTGTGCAATAGGCAATACATAATAATACGATTTTGTTTCTGCTTATTTTTTATTTAGACATAAAATTTTGAAAATGCAAAAATTGCCTGACATATTTGGAGGAGCATCTGGATATAAATGAAGGTTCTGCTGCTTGTGGCAACATTCCTAAATTACAAGTTACAATCACTGCTATGTTCATATATAGAATATTTCTTTCTGTGAAAAGATAAAATATATGAAATATAAACATGTTACTGGTTTTTTTTTGTTCTAACTACATCAGTGCCGTGCTGCTATTGCACAAGTATTCTATTTATTGTCAAATTATAGCAGGAAGAAATAAGAATTGTCATTTTAGGGATTTGGTAATTTTCCCCTGAGAAATAATTGGGATGAATAAATCACTGTGGATCTGATATAGAAAATACCATAAAAAATAACAAAGTGCACATGTGCCCTATATATATATATATATATATATATATATATATATATATATATATATATATATATATATATATATATATATATATATATATATATATATTTGTTTTCTGAGGTTTTCACGGGTGTTTGTATATAGGTCTTTGGTTGTTCGAGTTTTCTCCGTGTAAGATTGGAAGTGTCTTGGCGACGTTTCGTGAAGTCTCATTCGTCATCTTCAGGCTTCAACCGTGCTTCTGGGAGCAATGTGTGATCGCAACTGTTTCTTCCTTTTAACTGCTAGTGGGGGTTTGAACTGATTGGGTGGGAGCTTGGCTGTGCTCTGATTGGATGGGGGTTTTTCTGTGCTCTGATTGGCTGGGGGTGTGTCCTGTGTTGGTGGGGGCTTGGTTGTGCTCAGTCTAGTCTGTGCTAGAACACATGAAACAAACAGTGCATAACATCTCAGATAGGATCCTCACCAAAGCTGAAACCGATGTCCTTTCCAAAGGATTCAACTTTGCAGTCACTCCCAAATACATCCCCACCGAAAACATTATATGCGGAGTTGAAACCAGCCTGACCAAAATCAACCCCGATGACGCTAACAAAATCAGACTCGAGATCTCCAACATCCTCTGCACCAGCAAGCCACCCAAAAGCAACTTACCCAAAGAGGAACAGACAGCACTACTTAACCTGAAAAAAGATACCAGCATAATAATCCTACCAGCAGACAAGGGCAACACCACGGTGGTTATGAACACATCTGACTACCAAACTAAATTAACCAACCTACTCCAAGACCCTGCATACAAGCCCCTAAACACAGACCCCACCACCTACCTAGAAAAAACCACTAGATCCAAAATAAAAGCCTCCCCCATCAGCGAAGAAATCCAACAAAAAATCATTCCCAGAGAGAAATCATCCAGATGCCCTAAGCTCTATGGCCTCCCCAAGATACACAAAGAAGGAACCCCACTCAGACCCATAGTCAGCTCCATAGGCTCACCTCTACAAAACCTAGCCAAATTTCTCGCCAAACAACTACAGCCCTATGCAGAATCCATCACCTCACACGTAAAAAACTCATTCCAGTTCATAGAGATCATAAAGAAACAAAACTTACAGCCCAGCGACCTACTTGTGAGCTTTGATGTCATATCCCTCTTCACCCAAGTGCCAATCAAAGAAGCCTTGACAGCTATCCAAAACAAATATAACCCCCCCAAGCACATCCTAGATCTGACCAACCACTGCCTATCCAACACATACTTCATCTATAATGGACAAAAATACAAACAAGTAGAAGGAGCACCCATGGGATCACCCCTCTCACCTGTCATTGCCAATCTCTACATGGAACACTTTGTAACCCAAGCACTAGAAAAATCTGATCACAAACCCAAACTCTGGCTCAGATATGTAGGCGATACCTTCATAATCTGGCCACACGGGAAAGAAAAACTTGACAACTTCCTCACACACCTCAATAGCCTACACCCCAAAATACAGTTCACCATGGAAACAGAAGTTAATAACCAACTTCCCTTCCTGGATGTCTTAGTCTACAGAAAACCCAATGGCTCCCTAGGACACACCATCTACCAGAAGAAAACACACACAAACCGCTATCTGCACGCACTCTCACACCACCACCCAGCACAGATCAACTCCGTAGCCAAGACACTCATCTCCAGAACAAAATGCTTAGCTGATGAACAACACCTAAAACCCGAACTAGACACTCTCACTAACGTACTAACATCCAATGGATTCCAAACAAATAAGATTACCAAGCTAATCCAAAAAGAACCCCCCACTAAAATCCAAGACAGAGAACAAGAAAATGGCACAGCCCTCCTCCCATATATAAAAGGCACCACAGACAGAATCAGCAAGATCCTCCACAAACACAACATCAAGACAGCATTCTGCACAAACAGAAAAATATCCACCATCCTAAGAAACCCCAAAGACAAAATTGAGTTAGAAAATCAAGGAGTATATGAAATCCCATGCACCGCCTGCCCCACCACATACATTGGACAAACCAACAGAAGAATAAGTGCACGCATTGAAGAACACAAGAACTCATTCAAAAAAGAGGAACCAACTTCTTCCCTGGTCCAACACTTTAAAGTCACAGGACATGATATTGACTTTAAAAAGACCAGAACTATCGCCAAAACTGAACACTTTAACAACAGAATAATCAGAGAAGCCATTGAGATAGAAAAACGCCCACACAGCATGAACAAACGAGATGACACCTCCGCCTACCAGCCATTTGGAAACCCGCCCTTATTGACAAACGAGTCCCTAACACGAGGAATGACACCAGATCCACACTCACGAGGTCCACACAGGATGTCACCACCGCATACCCACCCAGAAAGCAGACCCAAACCCACACTGATCATGAAGCACGACCAAGGACCAGAAGCCAGACCGCAGCTGCAACATTAGCCATTTCAAACCCCTCCAATCCATTCATGCAGCAGACTGACACCCACTATGAAGATGTAGCACGACCACAAAGCCAAACAACAGCTATGCAGCTCACCAGCTCAAATCCCCCTGCAGCACAGACTAGACTGAGCACAACCAAGCCCCCACCAACACAGGACACACCCCAGCCAATCAGAGCACAGAAAACCCCATCCAATCAGAGCCCAGCCAAGCCCCCACCCAATCAGTTCAAACCCCCACTAGCAGTTAAAAGGAAGAAACAGTTGCGATCACACATTGCTCCCAGAAGCACGAAGCAGAAGCCTGAAGATGACGAATGAGACTTCGTCGAAACGTCACCAAGACACTTCAATCTTACGGAGAAAACCCGAACAACCAAAGACCTACATATATATATATATATATATATATATATACATATATACATATATACATATATACACACACACACACACACACACACACACACACACACACACACACATATATATATATATATATATATATATATATATATATATATATATATATATATACAATGCACATATAGATTTGACCCAGTAAGTACATGTACAAGTAAGTACAAGGTCCCTTCCAACTCTGTTATTATGTTATGTTATGTTACGTACAAGTGCTTGATTTGCATATATATAGTTGTGGCTAGAGCAAGCACTAGTAACGTAACTAGATGTGGAAATAAAAATTTACTGTGTGTAGCAACACAGAAATGATCATACAATTGTAAAGCCAGAATCTATTTTGTTCAGTAGCTGAATAAGTATGTGAACTGATATATAAGACTTAAGTTATTGTAACCCCATTAGATGGCACTGTTGGGTGGCATAATTACATTCTTGTACTGTACAGTGAGTTAAATTACGGGAAGTGAAGTATCAGGTATATGCCAATCAACCAATGAATTTATTTCAGTCTAACAAATGGAAGCTATGCAATATTTTTCTTCCCCTTTAATAGAAATGTTGAACAATCCCTACCCAATCCATTGCATCTCCAAATCTTCATGATGTATGTCCTGCAGTTAATGTAAGCAAAATATTAATATGTATTTGCTGATCTTTACTGATACAAACGAGGCAACGTTGGATTAACTGGAAACTAATCATAGGCACTAGATCTTAGTGTTTCTTAAAGGATTATACATATACACTTTCACAGCATTAGCAAATAGGAACAATGTGTTGCAGTTAGAATTTGATAAGGGGATAACAAACAGTTTAGCAGAAGTTAGCCACTGAAATCTTGCAAGGAATTCCATTAAGGGATTGGGTAGGATTACAGATTGTGCTACAAGATTTGAGAGTTCATTTGCTTCCATCTAACATTATCAATAATCCGATACAACAGAGATAGTAAATTAATTCCAGATGCAGTTATACTGAGAAGATACGCTTGTTCATCATTCAAATATATACATATTTGAATGGTCTATGGATAATAGAAAATCAAGCCATTCTGTCCCCAGAATTCAACACTTTCTTAATACACTTTCCACTTTCTTAAAGTGGATCTTCAATCCAAAGTCATTTACTCTGGCAATGGCAGATGGTGAGGCAGGAAGAAGATCCCATCTGCTGGCTTCATTAGCTCAGCTGAGAGTGTATCTGTTCTTATTAGTCAAGGCCCTTCATCATCAGAGTTCTTCTATTATGTAAATTGATTAAAGCATCCACAGTTGAACAGGAGGTGGGATACTGAACTGTACATGAGGACAGAGAGTACAATCAAATTCAAAGTCCATAGAGCTATATAGCTATATAGGTTTGGGGAGCTCACAAGCCTACAGTGGAGGGCAACAGTTCCCTTCTACTGAGCTTCCTGTGTTGAATATGATTTGGGAGGTAAAAAGCATGTTAAAGCATGATTTAAGAGGTACTAAACAGACTTTGAAGGGTAGCTCAGCGGTTAAAGATGCTGTGTTTTTCTGTTGGAAAGCTGACAGCCTGAGTTTGAGACCCAAGCACTGTGCAGCAGGGTGAGCTTCCATTCTTACCCCAGCTCGTGCCCACCTACTAGTTTGAAAACTTGTGTAGGAAGTTAGCACCCACCCCTTTCCTAGGAAAATGAGATATTTTGGGAAATATTAAAATGGCAGAAGATTTCCCCTAACAGGGAGGCAGAAACTCAGCCTCCCCACTTTTGTTAATGGGCCATTAAGTCTAAATCTACATAACAAAGATCTACCTCCTTCAAGCAGAGCCATAATAGGAATTGTCCAAAATCCCTTCATTGCATCATCACCCAGCAAGGCTCAACCAAGCTTGGGACTCAAGACACAATCTATAGAGTCTGCATGGCCCTGCATGGCCCCATGGGAGTCTGACAACCAATCAGAATACAAGAATCAAATTCAAAGCCCAACAGAGGGTATAAATATATATATATCTCTCACCCATGTGGGATCTCAATCCACATGATCCTGTCCACCATTAAATCATCTTTCCAAGCAGTCTCCCTGTTTTCAGTGTCTTTTTCACTACTTGGAACTGAACCCAGAAGGACATTTCTTCCAACACATGCAAATGCAAGTAGATTAATAACTATTATTTTGGTGGGAAGGCAACAGTATTCCATATTCCTTTGGCCTATAGCTATGCTGGCCACATGTCCAGACATTGCTGGCTCCCTCAGCCAAGAAATGGTGATGACCATCATGCTCTAGAGTCAGGCACAACTGGACAGGGAAATCTTTACCTTTAACCAGGAATCAGTTTTAAGAGCCACTGAAAGACTGATCCACTATGAACATACCCAGTTTCTTCAAAAACACCAAAATTGACTGCTATTACCACAGGTGACTAAGAATTCTGGGCTAAGAATTCCACAATATTTCTTTTTTGTCCAGTTCTTTGTGTCCCTACATTTAGATCAGGAGATGAGTTCAAGTCAGTGGTGAAATCCAATTTATTTACTACTGGTTCTGCGGGCGTGACTTGGTGGGCATGGGTTGGTGGGTGTGGCAAGGGAGGGATACTGCAAAATCTCCATTCCCACCCCACTCCAGGAGAAGGATATTGAAAAATCCCCATTTCCTCCCCACTCCTGGCGGAAGGCTATTGCAAAATCTCCATTCCCACCCCACTCTGGGGCCAGCCAGAAGTGGTATTTGCCGGTTTTCTGAACTACTCAAAATTTCCACTACTGGTTCTCCAGAACCTGTCAGAACCTGCTGGATTTCACCCCTGGTTCAAGTTCTAATATTATGACACACAAAGAAAAACAGGCCTTCTTCACATTAACTAAGCCATTCATGACTTTACATAGCTGCGTCACACTCTCTTCTTGTCCTTTTTCATTCAAAGCCACCCATTCCCGAATTGTTGTAGTATTTCCTTTTAGGGAAACTACTCCAGAAGCCTAACAATTATTCAGTCTCTTTAATAAAGTTCCTAAAAAATGGTAAACAGAATTTCACACAATATTCCTATGGTAATCTCACCCTGCATTCATTTAAGAACATTATTACACCAACCGTTCTCTACTTAATTCCATTCTTAATGACGGCAAATGTGGATTTTTCCTGGCAAAAAGTATTTCTTTATTCATAAGACACTAACTCGTATTCAGCTAATCTGATTTTTCTTTCTTCCTAACATTTTCCCACAAGGGCAGGGTCCATTTTTTTCAATGAACCGAGTGTAACCTCCTGCCCAAACATTATTGTTTTACACTACACTGCATTCTGGTGTCATGAATAAATTCTACTCGCAGAAGCATTCATGTACAAAAAGCACTCACTATGTCTTGTTTCTTTTATTTTAGCTTTACAAATTCCCCAAATGACTTAAAAAAAACACCACCACCTCAGCATTATAGTATGCTATGAAAAATGCCATCTAGATGAATCTTTGTGATATCAGGAGTGGTTTAACAAACCCCTTAGCAATTTTCAATCTGTTAAAAATGAGAGAAATGTCCATTTTGCTCTTTGGTGTTTGAATCACTTTGTTCCTCCTCTGCTTCTACAACTATCATTCCTGTCCTGCTTCTGGAAATGTATTATATCTTGCCAAGTATTGAATTTTTAACATTTAGTGCCACAGGCAAATGCATTTCTCACCGAGTCAGAAAAAAAGATAGAGATCTGAAGTCAATTGTTCTGACTTTTGTTTCTATCTTTGCAATAATGGCTCAGATTTCATTGATTTACAACCATGCAACTTTTGAATAACTCTCTCTTCTCCCAAGCCAAAACAGTACTACATCACCAGAGAACACATTTAAAACTATGCTACTTTAAATCAGAGCTGTGCTATCATCTTAAAACTGATATATTGCCAGAGTTAATTTTAACCAGGAAAAACAAATTTTAATTACTGATTACTAGAGATCCAAACCTATGTAGCTGTTTTGAGACCAGAAATTAAGTAGGTATTTGGAAAAGATACTTTTATGTTAAATATATATTTGAATGATTGATTGGATTTAGACCCATCTGAATGGCTATGTGATGAACCATAATAATAATAATAATCTGCCTTCTTAGTTGCTACAGAACCTTAATAATTTTTTTTTTGATCGGTCGGTGGTTTAATACATCATGGGAACACAGTCTCCTCCCTACCTCCCCCCCCCTTTTAAAGTAATTTTTATTAAACTTTTGACTTTTAAAAACAAAATAAAGAAAAATACAACAAAAAACAAAACACATTAAAAACATGTAACAAACATAACATTACTTCATATATTATTTTATAGCTTACTGTATCAACATAGATATATATTCTCTGTTCTAATTCAATCGTTCATCTACATGCTTATATTTACATTGGTGTCTATTTACAGAACCATCATTGTCTGGTTAAAACTATTCAGTAATTTGCACTTCCTGGTTTTAACCCAATTAGATTAACATTCTGATTTATTATTTTGATTTCTTTTTTCTAACCAATCATTTTTTTAAATTTGCATTTATATCCCGCCCTTCTCCAAAGACTCAGGGCGGCTTACACTACGTCAGTTTATTTATAAAGTTTGTTCCACACTTTATAGTGTGGAACACTATAGAACTCTTCCCTTTCCTTAATTTCCAGCGTCATCTTGTCCATTTCTACACATTGTAGAATTTTTCAAATTATTATTTCCTCTCCTGGTACATTGTTTTGCTTCCATCCATATGAGACTGCAATCCTTGCTGCCGCTAATATATGAAGTATTAGATATCGTAAAGATTTGTCTATTTGGGGGTTAATTATTCCTAATAAATAGAGTTCTGGTTTAAATTCCATTTTTAATTGGGTAATTTCCTCCAATCAATTTTTAATTTTTCGCCAATTTTTTTTTATCTTGGGGCACATCCACCACATATGGTAGTATGTGCCTAGCTTGTAACCATATCTCCAACAATTATTAATTATTAATTAAAAGCCTTAATAATTCTTAGGTCCTTGCTTACAACTTTAATTATTAAATCCAAGTGGTGTTAGAGTGTGAAGCCAGACCCTTGTCATAAGGAAGGGGCTTGTGATGTTTGATGAGGTTATGCAGCAGTATATAGTATTACATATTTTATCCATGCCAGACAGGCCTTAGAAGAACCAAACTGAAGGTATTCACTAACCCATTTAATATAGTGTTGGAAGAAATATTTCTATATTAAATAGAAATATTTAATATAGTGTTGGAAGAAGCGAGTTGAAGACATACCTATTTATTCGCGCAGGACTGGCATAGAAATTTTTAGTAGCTTTTAATATTTGGATGCAAATTTTATGGGGTTTTTTATGGTTTTAAATGGTTTTTAATTTTGGCCTTATATTTAATAAGTTTTTTAATTATTGTTTTATTGTGTACATAATTGTTGCTTTATTCTGGCTGTGAACCGCCCTGAGTCCTTCGGGAGAAGGGCGGTATAAAAATCTAATAAATCTAATCTAAACTAATCTTAAATATCCATCTGGTTCAGCTCTAAGCTGGAAGAAAAACACTGGAAACATGGAGGCTGATTGGAAACATGGTTTAAAGATGAACAGAACCACCAAGCACATGGTTACGGTGCAGCTGGCCACATGGAGTTGAGAGTGGGGGGTATTTATACCTTATCTTGGGTTTTGCACTTGAACGTCCTGTTCAGGAACATGTATTCTATTAGTTGCAGACTCCCATGGGGCCATGTACAATCCTAGAAATTTTTCTGAGCTAAGTTTGGTTGAAGTTTTGGAGTGTGATGCAATGAAGGTGTTTTGGGCAATTCCTATTGTTTGGTGAGGGTTAATCCTACCTTTGTTGGATCTTGGGTGAGGGTTTTGCTTATGAATAGAAGTATCTATCTCTTTATCTCTTAAGTGCTGACATCTGCTGAGGGCTATTAAGGAAGGAGGGGACTGCTTTCTGTCTCCAAGAGCATATTTCTCCCTTTAGGGAAATATAATATTCTGCCTTTTTAATATTTTCTAATATATTTCATTCTTCTAGGAGAGGGGTGGGTGCTTCTACAATAGTGAGAAAACAAATATATATATATGTTATATTGGATTAGCTATTGCCCAGATCAACAAGAACTTTGATAAATGTTAAACTTCCTGGGCATCTGTTGACAAATAGGCAACAGGACTCAGAGCTATGGTTGGACGAGTTAGTTAGATGATCAGATATTCAGAACTATCATTAACCATAGACGTACTATTTCAGCTATGCTATTACAGACACAAGGTCATAATGACCACTCTAGCTGCTGGCCATAGTCCAGGTAATTGCACTAAAATATTGTGACTAGTGGTTCTCGATCTATTCCTTCCAAAAGGTGCAGAAGACCATTTGAATTTGTTCTTGCCATATAAATTACTGCATGATGTAGATTGTACCTGGTCATCAATTTCATCAGGCGCTTCATCATCGCTGATGTCAGAATTGGCAGTGGCAGGTTCCTCATCATCCATTAAAATTTTTTCTTTGCAATCTGATTCCACTTCACTCAGATCACTCTCTGCTTCTTCATACCATGTTAGAACAGTTTCTTTGAAGTTTGGGTCACCAAATCGCACTCTTTTTGGTGGAAAACGTGGCCCCAACATTATAAAAAATATATACATTAACAAAGATCTGCGGTCAAAATGACTGCAATTCAAATTCAAATGCCACTACAGAAAACACCAAATAACTTACGTAAGTGTGATGCTGCATGCGCTCTTATTGGCTGGAAAACAAAAGCTATTCGCAACCAGAATGGTCCATTTCTGAAAATAGGGGTGTTCCAAACATTTTGGAAAACTGTTGCGGTCACTATGACCGTAGGTTTGTGGTTACAGGTTAATCAGTAAAAACATTAGAATAGTTACAGAAAAAGCAATGAAGCAGTGGAAGACAGAATTGGTGTTTCGAAATGAACAATATGGACTTGTCAACATTAGGAGAGGCATCTTCGAGGGTGACTCATTGTCCCTTTTATTATTTGTCATTGCCATTGTTGGAAGAAATGTCCATCTGGGTTCAGTTCCAAGTGAGAAAAAGACATTGGAAACATCGAGACTTCTTGGAAAGATGGTTTAATTGTGGACAGGAATCACATAGCTTGAGTTCCTGAACAGGAGCACATGGCTTGCGTTCCTGAGTAGAAAAGGTGATCACATGTTTCAAGGTGTTGGGTGAAGAACCAGAGAGGAAAGGAGAAGAAGAAAACAAGATGCTGAGTGCCTGAGTTTATACTCTCTGTGGGGCCCCACCTTGGTGTTTTCTGTTCCTGTTTAAGAAATGTACCCTGATTGGTTGTCAAACTCCCAGGTGGTCTAGGGTCTTAGCTAACTTTGTAGGTTGTCTCTCAAGCTTGCTTGAGCCTTGCCATGTGTTGAGTTTGTTGCTAGATGGGTCCTATTGTGTTGCAGATGATGGTCCATTGACAAAGGTGGGGGGGAATGAGTCAGCTTGGCTGAGGCCTTAATGGCCCATTGACAAAAGTGTGAGGAGGCAGGAAGCTGCTTTGTCTTTAAAACAGGTTTCTCCATTTCTCATCCAGGGAAACACAATACTCTGCCCTCTTCAATATCCTCCAAAATGTTTCATTCTTCTAGGAGAGGGGTGAGTGCTAACTTCCTACACCATGATCTACTTTCAGTGATTTTCAGTGAAAAGAAATCTTGGCTATCAAACAGGAAAAAAATCCTAAGAAAACCACAGATTTGCATTATGGGAACTCAGTCTTCAAATCCAGAATTGACAAATACTGGTAATTCAACTCTAGATAAAGACATTCCCTCCTCCACTTCTTTACAGTTTAGAGTACTTCCAGTACAGATCATTTTCTGTTCTTCAAGCCTCCGACAGCAGTTTGAAAATGTTCATCACTTTTTCTGAACTCAAAACAATAAGATCAAGAAAGCAAATGTGTAAGTTAATGATTGCATTGCCAGAGGTCCTTGAGCAAAAATATTTCCTCACTATCCAGTCCATGAAAAAGGAAATAAAGAGAGATTGCTTGCATCTCCTATATCACAATTTCTTGTCCTAACTTAACGTTGTGTTAATTTTTCTCCAATCTTATACAAAAGTGGGGGGAGGGGAAACAAAGCATATTGTAAGAGGAGGGTCTGAAAAGGCATCAAGGCACATTTTTCATTGGAAAAAAATCAGCTAGGACAGTGTAGAAAGTTAGCACCCAATCCTCTCCTAAGAAAATGAGACATTTTAGGAAATATTAAAAAGGGCAGAGTATTTCCCTTAAAAGAGAGCCAGAAACTCAGCCCCCCTCCCAACTTTGTCAATGGGCCAATAAGGCCTGGGGTAGTCTATTCAACATAACAAAGATCTAACTCCTTCAGACAGAGCCATAGTAGGAATTGCCCAAAGCTCTTTTATTACATCATCCCCCAGCAAGAGTCAACCAAACTTGGGACTCAAAAGACAACCTACAAAATTGACCCCATGGGAGCCTGAAAACCAATCAGAACACAAGCTCAAATTCAAAGCCCAGCAGGGGGTATAAAACCCAGGCCTTCTCAGCATCTCTGCCCTTTTTTACTCAGGATCTCAAACCATGTGATCTTGTTCATCAATAAACCTTCTTTCCAAGCAACTTCCGTGAATCCAGTGTCTTTTTCCCCTCATGGAACTGAACCCAGATGGACATTTCTCCCAACAACAGCTGTAGCCTATAAACCAGTGGTTGCATGATGCAAAACCAACAAAAACTCCCATAAAATCCCCAGGTTGTAGCATGTCAAAGAAAACACTAGTTTTATAGAAATTTTAAATGTAGCACTGGCACTTAAAAGGGATGTGGTGGCTCAGTGGCTAAGATGCTGAGCTTGTTGATCAAAAGGTCAGCAGTTCAGCGGTTCAAATCTCTAGTGCTGCATAATGGGGTGAGCTCCTATTACTTATCCCAGCTTCTGCCAACCTAGCAGTTCAAAAACACATAAAAACTCAAGAAGAAAAGTAGGGACCAACTTTGGTGGGAAGGTAACAGCGTTCGGTGTGCCTTTGGCGTTGAGTCATGCCAGCCACATGATCACGGAGACGTCTTCTGACAGCTCTTCAGCTTTGAAACGGAGATGAGCACCACCCCCTAGAGTCGGGAACGACTAGCACATATGTGTGAGGGGAACCTTTACCTTTACTTTAGGTAGGTAAAATGAGGACCCAGATTGTTGGGGGCAATAAGTTGACTTTGTATATAATATACAAATGGATGAAGACTATTGCTTGACATAGTGTAAGCCGCCCCGAGTCTTCGGAGAAGGGCGGGATATAAATGCAAATAAAAAAAAACTAATAAAAAAGCTCAGCTGGCAAACAGAGCAACCCAATTTTTTTAAAGTAGCAAAGCCTTGAAATAACCTAGGTATATTACATGGCAACAGAACTGCCTAACTAGAGAGAGAGAAAAAGAGTCTTGATGTATTTAAACCAAACTGTTATTAAGCAGACAGTTTTCCTAATATTAACGGATAAAGAAGCAAACACTAGGAGCAGCTTCCTAGCATGATTCCAATATCTTAGGGGCTGCCACAAAGAAGAGGGAGTCAGGCTGTTCACCAAAGCACCTGAGGGTAGAACAAGAAGCAATGGGTGGAAACTGGTCAAAGAAAGAAGCAACTTAGAACTAAGGAGAAATTTCCTGACAGTTAGAACAATTAATAAGTGGAACGACTTGCCTTCAGAAGTTGTGAATGCTCCAACACTGGAAATTTTTAAGAAAATGTTGGATAACCATCTGACTGAGATGGTGTAGGGTTTCCTGCCTGGGCAGGGGGTTGGACTAGAAGGCCTCCAAGGTCCCTTCCAACTCTGATGTTATGTTATGTTATGTTATGAAAAGTTCACCAATTAATCAATTAAGCATAGATGTGATTGACTCCCTCTTGGTTATGACAATACATCTGGGATGCAAGAGTTTAACTATTAGCTTGTAATCTTGGCGTGATTTCCTAAAATTCCTCATCCAACACTGCGTAACAGTTTGGCAGACTAAAAGGTTTCATACAAACCCAAATTGTAGCTTGCACAAGATAATACTCTAAGCCAAAGATATGTATTTTAGGCTTTTATTGTTATTGTTCGGTGAAATTGAATTCTGAGTGAATCTCTGGGCTGGAGAAAGTGAAGAGTGCCAAAATTGATTTCCTGTGCACATTAAAATTACAGGCTTGCTTAAAAGGATTTAATTGGTTTCTAGGTCCAATAAAGTTCAGAAAACAAACATTTTTTAAAAAAATGGGGCCATATAAAAAGCAATTATGTATAATAATCTAATGCAATCTGGATTTTGTATTGTCTTCAAGAAGTTGGAAGATCATCCCTAATCTAAAAGATGATATTTAGATTAGTGTTGGATTAGAGATTGTGGAAAGTATGGAACTACATTCATATTAAGGAACTGCCGCAGGTATCTATGTCCATGTTGAAAAAATTACTAATAGGAATGGATAAAATATTGAAAACATGGGTGCTCAAATATACCTGTACTAGTATCATTGAAATAGTTCACTCTAAGTAGTTTATCTCCTAATACTGTTTGTATTACAGTCTGGTCAATCCCCACTTTGCAATTCCCAAGAATGCATTGAGGGGCTATCTTTCTTCTGGTGAAGTCAGAATTGATTTGTTGAAGCATGCCTACAGTATGTCTCTTGAAATATTTATGAACCAATCTCCAATGGGCTTTCAGATAACATTGTAGCTAGCTAGCTAGCTAGCTAGCTAGATAATGATGGATGGATGGATGGATGGATAGTTAGAAATAGATAATATAGATAGATGATATAGATATAGATATAGATATAGATATAGATATAGATATATTTATTTATTTATTTATTTATTTATTAATCATATTTATATACCGCCCTATCTCCCGAAGGACTCAGGGCGGTTCACAGGCGCTTAAAAACATATAAATACAGAATAAAAACAATTAAAAAACTTATTTTAAAGCCCGTTAATTAAAATATACAAATAAAACCCAATTAAAACCCAGAAATTTAAAATCTAGCTCAGTCCTGCACAATTAAATAAGTATGTTTTAAGCCCGCGGTGGAAGGTCCGAAGGTCCGGAAGCTGACGGAGTCCGGGGGGTAGTTCGTTCCAAAGGGTGGGAGCCCCCACAGAGAAGGCCCTTCCCCTGGGCGTCGCCAAACGACATTGCCTCGCTGACGGCACCCTGAGGAGACCCTCTCTGTGAGAGCGCACGGGTCGGTGAGAGGTATTCGGTAGCAGTAGGCGGTCCCGTAAATAACCCGGCCCAATGCCATGGAGCGCTTTAAAGGTGGTCACCAGAACCTTGAAGCGCACCCGGAAGGCCACAGGTAGCCAGTGCAGTCTGCGCAGGATGGGTGTTATACGGGAGCCACGAGGGGCTCCATCTATCACCCGCGCAGCTGCATTCTGGACTAACTGCAGCCTCCGGATGCCCTTCAAGGGGAGCCCCATGTAGAGAGCATTGCAGTAATCCAGGCGAGACGTCACGAGTGCGTGAGTGACCGTGCATAGGGCATCCCGGTCCAGAAAGGGGCGCAACTGGCGTACCAGGCGAACCTGGTAGAACGCTCTCCTGGAGACGGCCGTCAAATGGTCTTCTAGAGACAGCCGTTCGTCCAGGAGGACGCCTAAGTTGCGGACCCTCTCCATCGGGGCCAATGACTCGCCACCGATGGTCAGCCGCGGATTAAGCTGACTGTACCGGGATGCCGGCATCCACAGCCACTCTGTCTTGGCGGGATTGAGCTTGAGCCTGTTTCTCCCCATCCAGACCCGTACGGCCTCCAGACACCGGGACAGCACTTGATAACCGTTGGGGTGGTCCGGTGTAGAAAAGTACAGCTGGGTGTCATCCGCATACAGCTGGTACTTCACACGAAACCACTGATGATCTCACCCAGCGGCTTCATGTAGATGTTAAACAGAAGGCGAGAGGATCGACCCTGCGGCACCCACAAGTGAGGCGCCTCGGGCCGACCTCTGCCCCTGTCAACACAGACTGCGACCGGTCAGAGAGATAGGAGGAGAACCACCGATAAACGGTGCCTCCACTCCCAATCCCTCCAACCGGCGCAGCAGGATACCATGGTCGATGGTATCGAAGCCGCTGAGAGGTCTAATAGGACCAGGGCAGAGGAGCAACCCCTATCCTGGCCTCCAGAGATCATCCACCAACGCGACCAAAGCCGTCTCCGTGCTGTAACCGGGCCGGAAACCGGACTGGAACGGGTCTAGATAGACAGCTTCATCCAGGTGCAAGGGAAACTGATGTGCCACCATACTCTCTACAACCTTCGCCGCAAAGCGAAGATTGGAGACCGGACGATAGTTACCTAAAACAGCCGGGTCCAGGGAAGGCTTCTTAAGGAGGGGCCTCACCACCGCCTCTTTCAAGGCGGCCGGGAAGACACCCTCCACTAAAGAAGCGATCGTAATCGCCTGGAGCCAGCCTCGTGTAACCTCCCGAGTGGCCAGCACCAGCCAGGAGGGACACGGGTCCAGTAAACATGTGGTGGCATTCAGCCTACCCAGCAACCTGTCCATGTCCTCAGGAGCCACAGGGTCAAATTCATCCCAAACAATATCGCCAAGACCACCCTCGAGCATCTCACCCGCATCACCGCAATCTTGGTCCAACCCATCCCGAAGCTGAACGATTTTATCGTATAGATAACCGTTAAACTCCTCAGCACGTCCCTGCAACGGGTCATCCCGCTCCCCCTGGTGTAGGAGGGAGCGAGTCACCCGAAACAGGGCGGCTGGGTGGTTATCTGCCGATGCAATGAGGGAGGAGGCGTAGCTACGCCTCGCTTCCCTCAATGCCACTAGGTAAGTCCTAGTATAGGACTTCACTAGTGTCCGATCAGCTTCCGAATGGCTAGACCTCCAGGAACTCTCTAGGCGTCTTCTCCGGCGCTTCATCCCTCTCAGCTCCTCGGAGAACCAAGGAGCCGGTTGGGACCTGCGCCGGGTCAGAGGCCGCAAAGGCACGACCCGGTCTAAGGCCCCCGCCGCGGCCCGTTCCCAGGCCGCCACAAGTTCCTCAGCCGAGCCGTGAGCCAGACCCTCAGGAAACGGCCCAAGCTCCGTCCGGAACCCATCAGGGTCCATCAGGCGCCTGGGGCGGAACCAACGTGTCGGCTCCGCCTCCCTGCGGTGGTGAATGGCGGTCAGAAAGTCTAGGCGAAGAAGAGAGTGATCTGACCATGACAAAGGTTCGATGACTATTTCCTTTAAGTCCAGATCTCTCAACCACTGACCAGAGAGAAAAATCAGGTCCAGAGTGCCACCCCCAATGTGAGTAGGGCCATCAACTACTTGGGTCAGATCCAAGGCCGTCATGGAAGCCGTGAACTCCCGAGCTACCGTCGATGATGAGCCGGAAGATGGCAAGTTAAAGTCCCCCATGACTAAGAGTCTGGGGGTCTCAACTGCCACCCCAGCCAGCATCTCCAGGAGCTCGGGCAGGGCAGCTGTCACGCAGCAAGGAGCCAGGTACGTGATCAGCAAGCCCATCTGACACCTACGACCCCATCTCACAAAGAGGGATTCACACCCGGCAATCTGAGGTACAGTGGTCTCCCTCGGCTCTAGACTCTCTCTAATCACAACCGCCACCCCCCCCACCCCTACCCTGGGCCCTCGGCTGATGGAATGCACGGAGATATAGATATAGATATAGATAACAAGGTGTATAAGAATAAAACACACCTTTGGAATTCTCCTAGGATACCTGAAATATGATAATCTTAAATATCCTGGTCAATCTGCTATAATTACAGAAGAGACATTACGTTCTTAAGCTGCTTCAAGGAAATAGACATATAAATCTCATATTATTTTGTTCTATTGTCTTAGTTTTATGCATAATTTTTGCTGCAGCAGTATTTGTAGCATATTCGGACACCATATTTCTCTTATTATCAGACTGCATTTCTATCTTACCTTCCTCTAGAGAAGGTCCAGGTTCATGACTTGTAGTAACTTTCATCAGTGTTACCTTCCACAACATCCCAATGATATAAATTAAGTCAAAAAAGAACCATTGCCCCTATACTTCAAAGGGTTTCTTGCATGAATGAGGATTTGAATCTAAATTTCTGCAATCCTGAGCTTGTGTCTTAACTGGAGGATTATTCTTTGTTTATTGATGTAGAGTCAATGTGCAAATTCCACATATAGTAAAACACATATACACATACACACATTTAACACAAATTGCTTTCATGGCATTCTTGGTGCCATTATGGTTACTTTATTGAAGTAACCCAGATCTGGTTGTTGGGCCATTCAGATACTACTGAATTCCAATGCATCAGATTTGATTTTCTGTTGAGTGGGATTGCTGACAGATAACACCTAATAAACACATCTTTAAATAATGGCCACAGAAACTTGGACTGTTTTATAATTCCTTTGACATTTGCTACTTCCAAAGGCTGACATTTAATCCAAAAGAAAGCAAAGGCCAAGAGACATTACTCAGGAGTTAATTTTCCTGAACTTTCCTTTTTTCCTTTAAATTGGTCAAGAGTTGAACAATTTTCACTCAAACAGCTAGACTTCACTGTAAGCAAATAAAATTACTATCCTAAAATTGCATGTTTTTAAACTCAATTTTTCTCTAAACATAAAGATTAAAAATCCACTGAATGAAATCAGCATTTGTCATAAGACCTATTTTATTTTCCAAGTTACTAAACTAACTATATTAAACATGAGTTGTTCATTCTTTAAGTCTTAGATTGCATATATTGTATCTCATATTGTGTCCATTTTGACAGAATACTAAATTGGATATGCCTTGCATTAATATTTTACTCTGTCTCCCGACTGGGTTCCAATTAGATAATAAAAACACCTGGATTGGCCTCACCTATTAGCAAGATAAAATGATGGGAAAATTGCTTGCATGGGGATGCACAAAGTTATTAATAGATATACTCAAAGAAAATAACACACTCAGTTTTAAGGATCACTGATACATGAAAGTTAATCCATTAAGCATGTTTTCCACTTATGTCAAAGATATTATTTTATTAATTAATAGCAGACTTTTATTGCACTTAACTTTTCCACACAGTTTCCATGTATTTATTTTATTCTGGTTAGCACATAGCTGCCTGGATTCAGCACTGGAACATCATGTAATATTATACATGTGTTGCAAGTGAGTACACCAGCAATAAATAACTGAGGTCACTAAACCCCTATATATTAACGTTCTCATTTGCATGCTTGTTAAAATAAATTACTTTAATGCTGTATCTGAAAGACATTCATAATCTCTTTTGGTTTAGGGGAATTAAACATTTATTTGGGGGAATTAAACATTTATTCATGAGCCGTGGTGGCACAGGGGTTAGAATACAGTACTGCAGGCTAGTTCTACTGATTGCTGGTTGCCTGCAGTTCGGCAATTCGATTCTTACCGGCTCAAGGTTGACTCAGCCTTCCATCCTTCCGAGGTCGGTAAAATGAGGACCCAGATTGTTGGGGGCAATATGCTGACTCTGTAAACCACTTAGAGAGGGCTGTAAAGTATATAAGTCTAAGTGCTATTGCTATTGCTATTTTCATTGTTTCATCATCTTTAATAGCTAAATTATTTCAATACTTAGGTTAGTATTATGCTTATTTTTAAAACCTTTTTATATGTGTTTTGCATTCAAATGTTTTTTTTTTTTATAAAAAGTTTTATTTTTACAATCATATCAAATAATTCATCCAATGTACAGTTATATACAATTAGTCGGGCTTGCCCAGTCACCACCACCCTTTTTAACACTCTTCCCTCTTCTACCTTCTTTTACTTTCCAAACCTTCCTCTCCTTCTCTTATCTACATCCACTCCTCCCTCCACCCTACACCTTCCTTCTCCCTCTACTATCCCTCTTCCTTCCTCTTCTCCTCTTTCCTACCTCCTACTCTCTCTTTTCTCCCTCCCCACCGTTCTAAAATGGTAACTATGCAGACCCGACCCTACATTAATTATATTTCTTCAATAATCCCTGTACATTAACCATCACTCCATCTCTACCAAACCCCCCAATTCCCTCCCCTTACCCCCACCCCCACCCCGACTTCCCAGAACAAAATGCAGGGTATCAAAACTAACAATCATAATCCAAAATAATTCCTAAATTATAATCTTTAGTCACACCACACTTAGTCACACTCTCAATTCCCCTCTCCTTCAAAAATATATCTAATACAAAATATTTCCTAAATTTACTCATATGCTATTCGATATTTTTTTATCTGATACTTATTATGAATATAATCAATCCACATTTTCCATTCCAAAATATATTTTTCTAGTATATAGTCTTTCAAGTAAGCGGAGATTTTGTCATCTCTGCCAGATTTGATACTTTGAGTGTCCATTTGTTGTTTTGTTTTGTCCATTCTTGATTGTAGGTAATTCTTCTTTCTTCCAATACTGAGCAATCAAAAGTCTTGCGACTGTTATTAAGTTCAAAATCAATTTAGTCTCTATAGCTGTATAGTCCATAATTATTCCTAGTAGAAAGAACTGCGGAGTAAACTTAATCTTCTTTTTCAAAATATTCTGCATGATCCACCAGCCTTTAATCCAAAATACTTTAACTTTTTTACAAGTCCACAATATATGGTAATAAGTAGCATCTTCACAATCGCATCTCCAACATTTAGCAAGATCTAATATGTGTTTCTTGTAAACAGGTAATGTCATTTTTAAATTATTTCAAATAATGAAATACTTTCCTTCTCTTCTGCGGTGAATTCAGGCCATTAACATTCCAAGATAATAGTTTAATTGCCATTATCGGCCAAAGGAAACTTTTGGAACACCAGCCGCAGATCACATTTTACTTTAGGCCTTGCTCCTCCACTGTTTCCATTGTAGTAGTTGCCAGTTGTTGTTGTGCCTTCATCTCTTGTTCCTTGCGTTTAGCAGCAGCTCTAGTCAGCCTTTGTTCTTTTGAATCTAAACCCGTCGTAGGTATTTCCAACACTTGTAATAAATCTTCTTCCATCACAATCTGTTCTTGTACCTGCTTCACTTCTCTTTCCTTCACTTCAGCCTCCCTTCTTCTAGCTTCCAATGGGGGAAGACTTCCAACTTTTAATACCTCAACATAAAATTCTCTCGCTTTTCCAACTGTATTGAAACGATGTACTTTCCCTGCATAATATACTATTATACCAGTTGGAATATCCCATCTATATTCAATCTGATGTTTTTAAGTTCATTCACCAGGAAGGCAAATTCCTTCCTAGCCCTTAACATTTTGGTGGAATTTCCTTTAATATCAAAATATCTTGACCAGCAATCTGAATCTTCTCCCCTTATATGAAGCTTGCAAAATCTGATTTCTCACTATTCTGTTTGTAAAATAAATAACAACATCCCTTGGCAACTTTTTTGCCTTGCTATCCAAGAATTCACGATATATTTTTTCAATTTGATAAGCCACATCTGCTGGACGAGCTGCTAATATCTCAGCAAATACTTCAGAAAAATTTCCTTAAATTCTCTTCCTTATTTTCTTTCAAACCTCGGATTCTAAGAGCAAATTCCATATTTCTGTATTGTATCAAAACTATTTCATCCTCTGTCTTTTCCATTTTACTTTGAAATTCATCCATTTTATTTTCTAATTTTGAATTATGTTGTAATTACTTCAACCTCCTCTTCCAATAAAATCACATTCGTTGCCAAACTTTGTACTGCCATTACAAATCCTTCTTTAACTTCTTTATTTCCCACTTGAATTTCTGATATCTGCTCTTTCATTTCAGACATCTCATCAGTTATAACTTTAAATTTTCTTCTATAAAGCCTTTTAAGTTCTCTTGTAACGCCTCTAAATTCAATGTTCTAGTCTCTGCTGTATGAGCTGGAGAGGCACCAGCTGATAAAGTCCCAGAGCCCTTTGTTACAGTAGACTTTAATTGTTTGGCTGCCATCTTCTATAAAATTATTTTATTTATTTATTTTCCAACTTAATATTCACTTTAAATCTTCTTAACTTCTGAAACACAGTCTTTTAAAGCAGTATTTAAAAATCTCCTAGATTCTATCAGCAGGCAGCAAAGAGTTAAAGCAGCAAGTAACATACAAGTATAGAAACATACACACATACCAAAAGAAAAAAAACTGGACAATCTTGTATAGCAAACCCCAAAGGGTTTTCTGACACTACAAGAAGTAGTATTAACCTTTAAAAGTTGTTTTGTATCTGCATTTTTCATTCAGGTCTACAAGAAACACTCCTTTGGAATTAATTTAGTTGGGTTTAAAATTGCCTTAAAACATCTCTTCAAATATATTTTTTAAGCGAATGTTAATTAATGGCTCAGGGTAGTTGGATTTGGATGGACTTTATTAATTCCAAGCTCCTGAAATTGCCTGCTTTGGAATTGCCTTGAAAAGAATAATTTGTATAGCTGAAGGATGATCACAGAAAAATAAGTTGTTCTGGAGCCTATTGTGAATAAAAGTGATTCCCAAAGCTTCAGATTGCCAATGTAGCTTTGATGCGAGAATTATCTGTCAAGTGATGCTTTGTTTACCATCTGCTATTCTATTATAGTTCTATACAAACACCCGTGAAAACCTCAGAAAACAAATATATATATATGTAGGACCAGAAGCCAGACCACAGCTGCAACATTAGTCATTTCAAACCCCTCCAATCCATTCATGCAGCAGACTGACACCCACTATGAAGATGTAGCACGACCACAAAGCCAAACAACAGCTATGCAGCTCACCAGCTCAAATCCCCCTGCAGCACAGACTAGATTGAGCACAACCAAGCCCCCACCAACACAGGACACAAAATTGTCTGCTACAATATCTTACCTGTCAATGACTTTTTCAGCTTCAACCTCAATAACACACAGGCAAACAATCGATAGAAACTCAAGGTAAACCGCTCCAAACTTTATTGCAGAAAATACGACTTCAGTAACAGAGTGGTCAATGCCTGGAATGCTCTACCTGACTCCATTGTTACAGCCTCAAACCCTTACAGCTTCAATCTCAAACTGTCTGCCATGGTCCTCACCCTATTCTTAAGAGGTCCGTAAAGGGGGCGTTCATAAGCATACCAGCGTGCCTACCGTCCCTGTCTTACTGTCCCCATTTATCTGTATTCATTTCCTTTGTTCAAGTCCGTGTTCATATTTATACCTGCTATCTTGTACATGTTTGACAAACTAATAAAATTAAATAAATAAAAAATTACATTTTATGACTAGACCAACCACTGCAAACAATCTCTGATAAGTGTAATTCTTACAGTTACTCTGCAGTTAGGTAGATTAACTAACGTCAGAAGTCCAGCATGAGTTTTTTTGCAAAGTTTCTTCTCCGGTAACACTGTATTGCTAATTAGGTCATACAAAACCTTTGCCAGACCAATTCTCAAATACAGCTCATCTGCCTGGAATCCACACTGTATATCGGACATTAATACGATTGAGCGGGTCCAGAGTTATTTCACGAGAAGAGTACTCCACTCGTCTACTCACAATAGAATCCCTTATGCCACCAGGCTTGAAATTTTGGGCTTGGACAATCTGGAACTGTGCCGCCTGTGGTCTGATCTAATCATAGTACACAAAATTGTCTGCTACAATATCTTACCTGTCAATGACTTTTTCAGCTTCAACCTCAATAACACACAGGCAAACAATCGATAGAAACTCAAGGTAAACCGCTCCAAACTTTATTGCAGAAAATACGACTTCAGTAACAGAGTGGTCAATGCCTGGAATGCTCTACCTGACTCCATTGTTACAGCCTCAAACCCTTACAGCTTCAATCTCAAACTGTCTGCCATGGTCCTCACCCTATTCTTAAGAGGTCCGTAAAGGGGGCGTTCATAAGCATACCAGCGTGCCTACCGTCCCTGTCTTACTGTCCCCATTTATCTGTATTCATTTCCTTTGTTCAAGTCCGTGTTCATATTTATACCTGCTATCTTGTACATGTTTGACAAACTAATAAAATTAAATAAATAAAAAATTACATTTTATGACTAGACCAACCACTGCAAACAATCTCTGATAAGTGTAATTCTTACAGTTACTCTGCAGTTAGGTAGATTAACTAACGTCAGAAGTCCAGCATGAGTTTTTTGCAAAGTTTCTTCTCCGTAACACTGTATTGCTAACTAGGGCATACAAAACCTTTGCCAGACCAATTCTCAAATACAGCTCATCTGCCTGGAATCCACACTGTATATCGGCCATTAATACGATTGAGTGGGCCCAGAGATATTTCGCGAGAAAAGTACTCCACTCCTCTGCTCACAATAGAATCCCTTATGCCACCAGGCTTGAAATTTTGGGCTTGGACAATCTGGAACTGTGCCGCCTGTGGTCTGATCTAATCATAGTACACAAAATTGTCTGCTACAATATCTTACCTGTCAATGACTTTTTCAGCTTCAACCTCAATAACACACAGGCAAACAATCGATAGAAACTCAAGGTAAACCGCTCCAAACTTTATTGCAGAAAATACGACTTCAGTAACAGAGTGGTCAATGCCTGGAATGCTCTACCTGACTCCATTGTTACAGCCTCAAACCCTTACAGCTTCAATCTCAAACTGTCTGCCATGGTCCTCACCCTATTCTTAAGAGGTCCGTAAAGGGGGCGTTCATAAGCATACCAGCGTGCCTACCGTCCCTGTCTTACTGTCCCCATTTATCTGTATTCATTTCCTTTGTTCAAGTCCGTGTTCATATTTATACCTGCTATCTTGTACATGTTTGACAAACTAATAAAATTAAATAAATAAAAAATTACATTTTATGACTAGACCAACCACTGCAAACAATCTCTGATAAGTGTAATTCTTACAGTTACTCTGCAGTTAGGTAGATTAACTAACGTCAGAAGTCCAGCATGAGTTTTTTGCAAAGCTTCTTCTCAGGTAACACTGTATTTCTAACTAGGGCATATAAAACCTTTGCCAGACCAATTCTCGAATACAGGTCATCTGCCTGGAATCCACACTGTATATCGGACATTAATACGATTGAGCGGGTCCAGAGTTATTTCACGAGAAGAGTACTCCACTCGTCTACTCACAATAGAATCCCTTATGCCACCAGGCTTGAAATTTTGGGCTTGGACAATCTGGAACTGTGCCGCCTGTGGTCTGATCTAATCATAGTACACAAAATTGTCTGCTACAATATCTTACCTGTCAATGACTTTTCAGCTTCAACCTCAATAACACACAGGCAAACAATCGTGAAAACCTCAGAAAACAAATATATATATATATATATATATAGAGAGAGAGAGAGAGAGAGAGAGAAACACATACAACATACAAGTATAGAAACATACACACATACCAAAAGAAAAAAAACTGGGCAATCTTGTATAGCAAACCCCAAAGGGTTTTCTGACACTACAAGAAGTAGTATTAACCTTTAAAAGTTGTTTTGTATGTGCATTTTTCATTCAGGTCTACAAGAAACACTCCTTTGGAATTAATTTAGTTGGGTTTAAAATTGCCTTAAAACATCTCTTCAAATATATTTTTTAAGCGAATGTTAATTAATGGCTCAGAGTAGTTGGATTTGGATGGACTTTATTAATTCCAAGCTCCTGAAATTGCCTGCTTTGGAATTGCCTTGAAAAGAATAATTTGTATAGCTGAAGGATGATCACAGAAGAATAAGTTGTTCTGGAGCCTATTGTGAATAAAAGTGATTCCCAAAGCTTCAGATTGCCAATGTAGCTTTGATGCGAGAATTATCTGTCAAATGATGCTTTGTTTACCACCTGCTATTCTATTATAGTTCTATACAAACACATGACTTAGCTAATACCATATTATTTCCAAAGAACCCAGAATGTAAATCAATTTATAAAAAGTTAAAAGATAAAGTACTAAGTTCCCTTGATCATATTGCATGGGCCTGAGATCCAAAAATATCTATTTGTGTGCCACCATTCCAAATGTCCTCTGGCCACTAATATCTAAAATTGGTCTGAGTTTTTTATAACTTGAGTAGGAAATACATAGAGGAATACCTAACATAGATCTAATGTAGTTTATGAATACGCAAAACTCAAGTTCCTTGGTTCCCAATATGTTTCTCTTCAGATACTTGACATGGATCTAATCTAATCACTCTGTCAAGGACCTAGGAGTTCTCATCTCAAACGATCTAAGCCCCAGAACTCACTGTAATAGCATTGCCAAAAAGGCATTAAGAATTGTTAACTTAATTTTGCAAAGTTTCTTCTCCGGTAACACTGTATTGCTAATTAGGTCATACAAAACCTTTGCCAGACCAATTCTCAAATACAGCTCATCTGCCTGGAATCCACACTGTATATCGGACATTAATACGATTGAGCGGGTCCAGAGTTATTTCACGAGAAGAGTACTCCACTCGTCTACTCACAATAGAATCCCTTATGCCACCAGGCTTGAAATTTTGGGCTTGGACAATCTGGAACTGTGCCGCCTGTGGTCTGATCTAATCATAGTACACAAAATTGTCTGCTACAATATCTTACCTGTCAATGACTTTTTCAGCTTCAACCTCAATAACACACAGGCAAACAATCGATAGAAACTCAAGGTAAACTGCTCCAAACTTGATTGCAGAAAATACGACTTCAGTAACAGAGTGGTCAATGCTTGGAATGCTCTACCCGACTCCATTGTTACAGCCTCAAACCCTCACAGCTTCAATCTCAAACTGTCTACCATGGTCCTCACCCTATTCTTAAGAGGTCCGTAAAGGGGGCGTTCATAAGCATACCAGCGTGCCTACCGTCCCTGTCTTACTGTCCCCATTTATCTGTATTCATTTCCTTTGTTCAAGTCCGTGTTCATATTTATACCTGCTATCTTGTACATGTTTGACAAACTAATAAAATTAAATAAATAAAAAATTACATTTTATGACTAGACCAACCACTGCAAACAATCTCTGATAAGTGTAATTCTTACAGTTACTCTGCAGTTAGGTAGATTAACTAACGTCAGAAGTCCAGCATGAGTTTTTTTGCAAAAAGTTTGCTTTTTGAAGGCTCCCAATACTGCTGACACCCAAAGAACCACTTCTTTTATTTAGTTCCTGTGAAATGAGAAGATACACAAGGGAGGGGTTGCAATAGCTCAGCCCCATGAATATTTCAAGACTCCAAAAGGATCTTCCTCAGCATATTAGGCACCATAAAACAAATTGCTATTTAAACATTGTCTAGTAAAATTCCTAGTTAAAAGAATTTTGCAGCAACATTGGGCAAAGTGCCAGACACCGCTGGGACTGCTATTCAAAAATATTGGTAAATCAAGAGGATGAAGAAAGGGAAGCTAATCCCAGATTTTGTGCCTCTGTTATCCAAGATGAGAAATGATGTCCTGCTTTTAATAATTGTTTCTTGAGAAATCTGTGTACATGAATGTGGAGCCACATGAGCTTCCTTACAGGAAACAGTCACTAACTTGAGAAAGTGGGACTCTTACTTTATTATTTTGAAAATATGACTTTCGCACAGACACAGGCACATACAGGCACACACACATACAGGCAGGCATACACACACACACACACACACACACACACAGGCACAGAGAGAAAGAGAGGGGGAGAGAAAGAGAGAGAGATGATAGGTGAGTGGGTGGATGGACAGGCAGGCAGGCAGGCAGATAGAGAAAGAGAGAGAGAGAGATTAGAGATAGAGTAGATGATACAGATGTAATAGATTATATAGTAGAATAAATGATAGATAGGTAGGTAGGTAGGTAGGTAGATAGATAGATAGATAGATAGATAGATAGATAGATAGATAGATAGATAGATAGATAGATGAAATGAGAGAGAGAATGAGAGAGAGAGATGATAGACAGACAGACAGACTGACTGACTGACTCATTCCTCGTATTATTTTAAGACTTCAAAAAGAGCCCAGGTCTATGTGACTGTGCCTTCATTCTTACTAATAGAAAATCTATATAGGGTATGGTGGTCCATCCAGTGCCTTTGGCTAAAACTTTTGTATCAATAAACTAATGATCCAAGACTAAAAGATCAACAACAAAAGGATGCAAGTTAGACAGCCAAACTTTCCACCAACCCTCCCTCATTCTCATAATCTTCCTTCCTTCCTTCCTTCCTTCCTTCCTTCCTTCCTTCCTTCCTTCCTTCCTTCCTTCCTTCCTTCCTTCCTCCTTTCCCCCTTCCCTTATTTTTCCTTCCTTGCTCTCTTCCCAGCTTTCCCAAAAAAAGCAAAAGCCTCTCATGTGACCAAATATTTTACCGTTCAATATATTTCCTGCACATAGAAGATGAGCCGGTTAGGTAAAATGAGAAAAGGTTCATCATTTTCTTTCTGCAAACTTCCTTCTTAGGAGGAAGAAATGCTGTGCAATTAAGAACAGTCATGAAAATGACCATAGATCTTATATGGACCAAACATAGATATTATTCATTAACCTGTAGCAGACAAAAAAGCAAAGAAATGGAGCAATGAAGGATGGAAATAAATATTAAATCAAAATTATACCCATCATCATCATCTTTTCCCCAGACTTAATGTGCTCTCATTATGGGTAGCACCCAGCAATAAAAAAATATTTGATACTTATTTCTTTCACACAATATGCTTCCAACAATAATAAGAGATACATTATTCTCCTAGAGTTTTAATCTTTATCCTGGTGTCAATACCTAAAGAGATAAAAATCGGTCAAATGATTTCTATACAAAGGAGAGATATTTGGTCCATAGCGGGGCATAAGCAGTTCATTGTTCATTACAGCTATATAATGAAGCCTTGTTGTTCACTCCTGCCAATATTTTAAGCCCAAATTATTTTTTATTGTACAGATAATTCTTGTTGTTCTTTTAAAGCTTGCTGTAATCACAGGTTTGTGTTGAAATCAGTCCTGTCTTTCTCTTCTTTTGTATGCCCTCCTTTGATTTAGTATTAATGCAGATAAGCAATCTATTGTGACAAGACAGAAATTCTTTCCTGAATCTCCAAGTGATCTAATCTCTAATGATTTTTATACAATAACATATAATGTGTTTACACACAAACCTTATTTTTCCTCTCATTCTCTCTGTCCTGCTCTCTCTCTCCCCCCCCTCTTTCTGTCTCTTTGTCTCTGTCTCTGTCTCTGTCTCTCTCTCTCTCCCCCCACCCCACCCCCATGTGTACATTTCTGTGTGTGAAATGTCTTCTGTCCCTCTATCTCTCTCCCAATGATTTTTGGTCTTTGGCTTTCATATTGTCTGATAGCAGTATTCCAGTATTTGAGGGGCTGCCACAAAGAAAATGGGGGGGGGGTTCAACATATTTTCCAAAGTACCAAAAGGCAAGACAAGAAACAATAGATGGAAGCTAATCAAGGAGAGAAACAACCTGGAATTAAGGAGAGACTTCCTAACAGTAAGGACAATTAACCAGTGGAACAGCTTGCCTTCAGAAGTTTGTGAATGCTCCCACACTGGAAGTTTTTAAGAAGAGACTGGATGGCCACTTGTCTGAAATGGTATAGGTTCTCTTGCTTGAGCAGGGGGTTGGACTAGAAGACCTCCAATTGGTCCCTTCCAGTTTTATTCTGATTGATTGATTGATTGTCATATGGGGCAAAAGTAACAATCCATAAAAACAGACTTGCATAAAAGATATGGCTATCAGAAATCCTGATATAGTTTTAGAACCTCGGATGAGTTAAGGCCAAAAGCCGAATGGGGCACTACTAGAAACTCTAGTCATCTGGTCATTGTCTGGTCCTGGTTCAAAATCAGGATTATGGAGTTCATGAATCTTGCAAGCTACACAGAGTGGAAGCTAACAGGTAGTTGTCTTTAATAGAGAGTTTGTACTTGCAGCTCCATTTTAATAGCAGCATCCCTGATGTTGGTCACTTAGAAAGACAAGAATCCTTCTGTGTGAGCATCTCATCAAACATTTTTTGCGCTACTCTCTTTGCAGATCACCGAGGTCTTGCATTGGGAGGAGGCAATAATTCCATGGCAGAGAGTGATGGCAGTTGTTTTTACTGGGTGCTACTTTGCCCCACCTCCTCTCCCTGCTGTAACAATAGCCCAGCTGGTGGAGTTGGACCTGGTTCAAAGCTGGTATTCAGCAGAAAGCTGGTTCTGACCAGTTCTGGAGAACCAGTAGCGGAAATTTTGAGTAGTTCAAAGAACCGGTAAATACCCCCTCTGACTGGCCCCACCCCCATGTGCCTCCCAAGTCCCAGCTGATCAGAAGGAAATGGAGATTTTACAGTATCCTTCCCCTGCCATGCCCACCAAGCCACGCCCACAGAACCGGTAGTAAAAGAATTTGAATCCCATCGCTGACCTGGTTGTTTGTCATCTGTTGGCCCTTTTGGAGTTGGCCATTCATCATTGGTCCCCTCCTCTGTCTTGTGTCCACCATAACATCTACTTACTGATCAACTTTCCCTTCCACTTTTGCATCAGATTAAATTAAGGATCTGCAATTTATCTGCTGTCTCAAACATAGTGCAACTTTGCTAGGGGATTATTTCTCTATGAAGTAAGGACTTTTAGGTCAGTACCCTGTGATTTGCCCCACTGTTTTTCTGTTTTGGTACATCTTTAGATCACTGGAATCTTGCAACAAAGTACTATGTTTCCTGCCTTGTAAATTTAGAAGACGAGGTAGCATGAACTATCCTTATAATAGAATTGGTGCATTGATTCTAATATAGAATTCTGACAAGAAAACATCTGCCTGATGTTTTGAACAAGATGGATGAGGAAGCAAAACAAATGAAATAATTTTCATGTATAAAAAGTCTTATGTAAAGAGAGAAAATGAAAGAAAAAAGGAGTCAGCAGATAAATTTCCTTTACACACATGTCTCTCAGAAAATGCATGTGCATTATGGAAAGTTCTGAGTTTTACAGCCATCTTATTTAATTAGTATAAATAATCTTTTACTGCTAAGCATTAATGATTTTTAGATAAATAGTCAGGTTATCCTTTATAATGATGAAACAGCTACTCCCTTGGCTCAGCTGTTTCTATCTCCATGTTTGGTTTCTTTAGTGCTTTCTTTACCATTTGGATTTTTTTTTTAAAAAATCAATTAAGTATACCAGTGTGCAATGATAATTAGATTTTAGAGACAGTTAAGAGCCTGCATGAAGACTGAATCAGAGGGATTTTCCTTGGCCACAAATTAACTTTACTGACAATGTGGAGCCAAGTATCAAGTGAAAAGCCTTATCTCTTTAATTGTTGTAATTAGACAGTGACATTTAAGAGTACATGAAATGGAGATAGTGGAAAAGACAATTAATTAGAAACAGACTGTAAATATGCCTTTTAAACCAGAACATCAGAGTATTTGTTTACACATTCAAGTCCTTACATCAAAGTTGCAATGCCCTTTCAAAGGACTTGGAGTAGGGGCTTGAAAAACTTTGTTCAGACAATATCGAATATAGCTTTCATGTCTCATACGGAAAGCATGATTCCGCCCCAGTTGTTATTCACCCATACATTTTGTAGGACACTCACTGGATTTTCTACATTAAATGAAATGGAATACATGGAAGAGATTTTCATAGTTCTGTTGTCATGAAAAGACCAAGACTGGAGACTGGACCATAGAAGAGTCAAATGAGTTTTATGAATTAAGCAATTCAGTGGTGAAAAATGTAAGACAAGAAAAACCAAATATAGAGATATAGACTAGATGGTACCTGGCTTCACAGTAGCAACTGTGAAATTGATCTAGGTGTGCTAGTAGACCACCCACTAAGTATGAGTGAGCAGTGCACTGCAGCTGCCAAAAAATGCACTCCTAGACAAAGAGACAGTTTCAAGATTATATGGTGTGATAGTACCGCTTTGTTGATGAGACATACTTGGAATACTGAATCCAGTTCATGGTCACCGTGATACAAAATTGTTGAGACTCTAGAAAGAGGGCAGAGCACAAAGATGATAAGGAGTCTAGAAGCTAAAACATTGAGAAGCTAAACCAACGATTGAAGGAAACAGGTGTGTCTAGTCTAATGAAGAGAAGGGATTGGGGTGATATGATAGCTGTCAGTTTTGGAAGACAATTTTCTTTTTTGCTTCTTAACTGCCACATATTTTAACTGGGGAAGTTGGGAGGGGGTTGTTGTTGGAGCGGTAGAAGGTTAGTCATGACAACATTCCATATTCAAGGACTTTTGCCTGCGTCTGATGTAGATTGTATCCAATTGAGTGTGAAGAGTTGATTGGACAATATGATGAACTTGTGGGTGTGGGGCAGGGCTGTGAACTGTCAACTGGGTGTGGAAAACCTGGAAGCTTTCAGTTTTGGGTTTTCCCAGCTGGGCCAACGTGACATCTCTAATAAATCAGAACTTTGAGGAGCCTCAAGCCTCAGAGCTTTATTTCTTTGGGAGTGTTACTTGGAACCCTGACATTCACATTATTTCAATATTTGAGAGGCTGACACAGAGAAAGGGGGGTCAACCTATTCTCCAAAGCACCTGAGATCAGGACAAGAAATAACAGGTGGAAGATCATTAAGGTATGTGAATTTCACATTTTACAATGGGCTGAATTTCTTCGCAGACCATAAAGCAAACTTCGTGAGGCCACTGTAAATCTAAATGGTTGTCAAATAACTGATTATACATCAAAAAATAATTCTCTTCTCTTCACTTCTGAAATGTATTATTTAAGCATATAATATATAAATTTATACAAATTATTTTAAGACCCCATGAATTTGCATGGGTTGAAGATGTAGTGTGTTATTCAAAGGATTCAGATTTACCTATCAAATATTTAGATTAACAAGTAAAATGTTATTTTTTATGTTTGGCTAACTTGCTTTTATTTATTTATCTATTTCCTTTTATTTAAATAGTCACCTTAATATTACTCTGTTTACTCTTGATCCAGCCCTTTGGATTGCTTAAGAGCAAATGATTTCAAGTTCCCTTTAAAATAGAAAAGATAGAGATGAAATTAAACTGTATGACTTTATCATCTTTGATGTATGGTGAGCAAACTCAGCAAGCTGATAACCCTTCTAGTATTTGTTTGGAGAGGGAGAGAGAGACAGAGATTCTGATTTTGATTTCTGATTTACAGCTAAGCATCCCATCAATTGATATGTCAAAATCAAAAGAGTCAACAGTGTGCAGTGGCAGTCAAAAAAGCCAATAAGTTGCATTAACAAAGGGATACAATCAAAATCAAGTGAGGTACTAATATCATTCTATAAAGCCTTAGTAAAACCACACTAGAATACTGCATCCAGTTTTGGTCACCACACTATAAAAAAGATGTTGGGACTCTAGAAAGAATGCAGAGAAGAGCAACTCTTCTCTGCATTCTTTCTTAAGGGACTTGAGGCTAAAACATACAATAAATTATTATTATTATTATTATTATTATTATTATTATTATTATTATTATTATTATTATTATTATTATTATTATTATTATTATATTAATTTTTTATACCGCCCTTCTCCCGAAGGACTCAGGGCGGTTTACAGCCATAATAAAAACAACAGCAATATACATATAAAACCATAATTTAAAAAACTTATTATACAACTGGCCGAATTAAAACATTTAGAATAAAACCCCAAATTTTAAATGTTAAAACATTAAAACCAATTAAAATTAAAATCCTATTAAAATCCTATGCCAGTCCTGCGCGAACAAACAAATAGGTCTTCAGCTCTCGGCGGAAAGTCCGAAGGTCCAGCAATTGCCGAAGTCCAGGGGGAAGTTCGTTCCAAAGGGTGGGAGCCCCCACAGAGAAGGCCCTCCCCCTGGGGGCCACCAGCCGACATTGCTTGGCGGACAGCACCCTAAGGAGTCCCTCTCTGTGCGAGCGTACAGGTCGGTGGGAGGCATTCGGTAACAGCAGGCGGTCCCGTAAGTACCCTGGCCCTAAGCCATGGAGCGCTTTAAAGGTGGTCACCAACACCTTGAAGTGCACCCGAAAGACCACAGGTAGCCAGTGCAGACTGCGCAGGAGAGGTGTTACATGGGAGCAACGTGTGGCTCCCACTATCACCCGCGCAGCTGCATTCTGAACCAACTGGAGCCTCCGGGTACTCTTCAAGGAGAGCCCCATGTAGAGAGCATTAGTCCAAGCGAGAGGTAACCAGAGCACGAGTGACCGTGCATAAGGCATCCCGGTCGAGGAAGGGGCGCAACTGGCGAACCAGGCAAACCTGGTAAAAAGCCCTCCTGGTGACGGTCATCAAATGATCTTCGAAAGACAACCGTCCATCCAGGAGGACGCCCAAGTTGCGCACCCTTTCCACTGGGGCCAATGATTCGCCCCCAACAGTCAGCCGCGGCTGCAGCTGACTGTACCGGGGTGCTGGCATCCACAGCCACTCCGTCTTGGAGGGATTGAGTTTGAGCCTCAAACCCAAAATGGTTGTGAATGCTCGGCATGGCTAGTCTAGTGAAGAGAAGGACCAGGGGAGACATGATAGCAGTGTTCCAATATTTGAGGGGCTTTCACAGAGAGGAGGGAGGTCAAGCTATTTTCCAAAGCACCCGAAGGCCAGACGAGGTATAATGGATGGAAACTGATCAAGGAGAGATTGAACCTAGAAATAAGGAGAAATTTTCTGACAGAACAATAAACCAAGAAGAGACTAGATTGCCATTTGTCAGAAATGGTGTAGAGCCTCCTGCTTGGGTGGGAGGTTGGACTAGAAGACCTACAAGGTCCCTTCCAACTCTGTTAATCTGTTAAATCTGTTAAATTATTATGGATTATTATGGATCTGGATTTAACTACTACCATCGAGAGATACAAATGTGTATCTATTGTCAGCGCTCCAGAAAAGCCCAACTCCAATTAAAAACTCCGAAGCAAGCATTTTCTCAAAGTTCCATTTATTAGAGCTGCACATCTGGGAAAACCTGAATCTGAGAGTTCCAGGTTTTCCCTCAGTAAATCAAAAAACCCCAAACCATCCCCTCACTCATCAGTCAATCACATGTTCCAATTACCAACCGTCTCATCTCGAGACATCACTCCAACCACTCCTTCTCCAGATGCAGGATTGTCCTGACCTTGATCAAAAGGAAGAATGCTATTTGGTCTAAATACATTCCCTCTACTAAATCCCCCCTCCTACTTTCCCACACATGAGAAGGTGGCAGCGTGGAAGCTTTCGAGGCTAATATGGCTTCCAAAGCTGACAGACACCCCCCCTACCCCGAAGAAAAAAACACACCCTGAAAAATAAAATAGACAAAACACAAAAGAAAGGGTTAAAAACATTGCACATCAAGCTGTTAACCCCTCTCTTCCCCCTCCAGGAGGACCCTTTCAAAGCTGACATCTATTTTTTTCCCTCTTTATTTATTTTTTATTTGTTTATTTTGTCAAGTACATATTAGATAATATATATAAGTATAAGCATGAATTGAATACATAAAGTGAATACAATTAAAGGGAACATTAGCACAGGGACTGTAGGCATGCTGGTGCTCTTATGCACGCCTCTTACAGACTTCTTAGGAATGGGTGAGGTCAACAGTAGACAGTCTTAGGTTAAAGTTTTTGGGGTCTTGGGATGAGACCACAGAGTCTGGTAGTGCATTCCAGGCATTAACAACTCTGTTACTGAAGTCATTTTTCTGCAATTGAGTTTGGAACGGTTCACTTTAAGTTTGTATCTATTGTGTGCTTGTGTATTGTTGTGGTTGAAGCTGAAGTAGTCATTGACAGGTAGGACATTGTAACAGATGATTTTATGAGTGATGCTTAGGTCATACCAAAGGCAGCATAGTTCTAAATTTTCTAAACCCAGAATTTCAAGTCTGGTGGCATAAGGTATTTTGTTGCGAGCAGAGGAGTGGAGGACTCTTCTTGTGAAATATTTCTGGACGCGCTCAGTTGTATTAATGTCCGATATGCAGTGTGGGGTTTCTTACTGAAAGGCTTGCATCCTACCACAGGAATACAAATGAATAGGTACAACAGAATTGAACCTATTTTTTTCTTTGTTAAATTCCAAAACATAGATAACTTCATACACCCACTTTTACCCCTTAGAACTGCAGAAATAAATAATCGCATGCATTTGGTATCCTTTAGATAGCCTACTGTACTGGGTGCTTTAGGAATGACTTTACATATTAAAACAATTTATATGAAACCCCCCCCTCCCAAGAAACAACAGAACAGATAATGGAAATGTGTTCAATAGGATCAACCAACAGTATCAAAGCATATTTTATACATTGATTATCAGTGACAGCCAGGCTTCTAACTCTCATTAGAACCTCTAAAAATCTACCTGACTTCCCAATTATCTGAGACAAAGCTCGAATGAAAACCCCATTAAAATCATTAAGATCTTCAATCTTTAACTTGAAAGGGTTTTAGATCAAGCTCAGAGACGGCAGTGAAGACAGTGGTATCACACCCATCATGCTGTAGAAAACAACAAGAAACCAAGGCCACATGCTTCACCTGCTAAGCCTTTTTCCTGAAGATATTAGGAAGAATTGTCACATTAATCCATAGTTAAGAACAGTGTTGCTGGTCTTTTAAATTCAGTATTATAACACAGCAATTTCTTAGAGATCAGATACTAATCAGAGCCTTTTAAGAAAGAATCCGCAATTACCAATTACCCTGGTCTCATCACATGGAACAGCCTTCTGAAATATAATTCAGTATTAGAAAAGATCAGATTGATTTTTCCCCCCATTCAAGGTAGAAAAATTAATCATTTAAAATATAATGCTAAGAGTTAGTTCAGTACTTCAACCTTCTCCAGAAACCATCCTGATTACTTGCCTATTGACTTCAGGGGCGAAATATATATTGGAGGAAAGTATATGTAGGAATATCTACGTGACCATGTTCTACTCAAGATTCATCGTTCCTATCACCAATCTCCTCCCACTTATGACTCTATGACTGTAACTTGTTGCTGTATCTTTATGATTTATATTGATTGTTTTCTAGTATGATTCAGTTGCTTATTTGTACCCCATGACTATCATTATGTGTTGTACCTTATGATTCTTGACAAATGTATCTTCTCTTTTAATGTACACTGAGAGCATATGCACCAAAGACAAATTCCTTGTGTGTCCAATCACACCTGGCCCATAAAAAGTTCTATCTATCTATCTATCTATCTATCTATCTATCTATCTATCTATCTATCTATCTATCTATCTATCTAATATTTAAGATTTTATTTCCTTCCTTCCTTCCTTCCTTCCTTCCTTCCTTCCTTCCTTCCTTCCTTCCTTCCTTCCTTCTCTCTCCCTCTTTTCCTTTTTCCCTCTCCCTCTCCCTCTCCCTCTCCTTCTCCTTCTCTCTTTCGGTTGCTTTCTATTCAATCTTGAGTCCTAGCAACTACATGGACAAGTTTCTTGGCAAAGTTTTCAAAAGTGATTTGCCTTTTCCTTTTCCCTAGGGCTGAAAGAGAGAGAGTTATTGGTCCATGGTCCCACAGCTGCTTTTGGGCCTGAGGCAGCACTGGAAAGCACAATCTCATGGTTTCTAGCCTTTAATCACTATACCAAAATAGCTCATGATGAACCTTGCCTTGAAATTATTTAAGGATGAAATGACAGAATCCACCAAGAGTCTGCAGTGGCAGGTATAAATGGTTTATATCCTTTGTTATCCACTAAAATATAATATAAAGTAAGTTATATTTCAAGAGGACAATACCTTCCTGTATTTGGCAAAGTTGCATATAAAATGTATTAATGACTAAGTCTGTGTAGCACTTTGCATTCAGAGGCAAGTAGGTGTTTAGGAGGGGTTGCAATCATCTGTAGCTTTTTAAAGCAGTGGCATATTTTCTAGGATTGCTTGGCAGATTCCTGGAAAAAATATCATGTTTAGTGTAAGGAACTGTCAATAGATAATAAGCCCATACAACTCTACTATGAGACATTGCACAGTTCTCTTAGATAAAGTTTGATTTGTTTTGATTTTATTGGTCACCCAAATCCAGTAGTCTCCAAAGTTGCTTTAAAAAAGAAATAGTAAATTGGACAAAATTGGATATGTGAATGATAATAAAGTATTGCATAAGACAAAATATGTCTAATTTTCAGCAGTTTGGAAAAAAACCCAGAGAATATCATAAAGTAGAATAGTGTGTAGCACTGATAGAGAACAAAGATGGACCGATTCACAAATTACTAACCATCAAATATTCAGAAATTGCATGCTTCATAACTGCATTAAGATGAACATTTGGAAGATTTAAAAATACCCAAGCAGAATATATTGGTTAAGTGAGTCAGCTATGAATCAAAGCCTCCCCTGCTGTCTTGAAACAGTGCTTCTGTTATCCTGATTTTGACGATCAGTATAATGATCATATGTTTTTAACCTATAGGTAAACAGAATAGGTAAACAGAACAGTTTGAGGGATGCGGTGGCTCAAGGGGCTAGGATGTTGAGCTTGTCAATCGAAAGGTCGGCAGCTCAGCGGTTTGAATCCCTGGTGCTGCCATGTAGCAGGGTGAGCTCCCATTACTTGTCCCAGCTTCTGCCAACCTAGCAGTTTCGAAAGCATGTAAAAATGCAAGTAGAAAAAATAGAGACCACCTTGGTGGGAAGGTAACAGCATTCCGTGCGCCTTTGGCATTGAGTCATGCCGGCCACATGACCACAGAGACGTCTTCGGACAGCGCTGGCTCTTCGGCTTTGAAACAGAGATGAGCACCGCCCCCTAGAGTCGGCAATGACTAGCACGTATGTGCGAGGGGAACCTTTACCTTTACCTTTAAACAGAACAATGTTTCCTAGAGCAAAGTACTATTTTGAAAACGAATATTGACTCCAAAATTTTTTGAATTGTTTCCTTGGAAGCTTTACCTCAAAAGTCTGTTTTTCCTAACTTCAGTATAAATTAACATTAGGGCACTTGTCTGACCAAACTACAAGTGCTATAGAAAATAAATCAATTTTAAATCTGGTATGAGCAGGTAAAGACATCAATGAGTTGGCACTTTATCTTGCTAGAATTTGGATTCACAGACTTCTTGTATTAATTTGCTAGAACCTTAATATGAACTCTTCAAACCCAGCAATTTTGTCTACAGTTAGCAAAACGTCATTAAGTGCATAGTTTTTTAAAAAACACATCATTTTAATATTATGCAAATGTGATCAGGCACTTCACTGATATATGCCAGGATTCTCTTTCTGGATATAAATGTCTTTGCTGTGTTTCAACATTATAGAATCACTCCATTTATTTAAATAAGAAATTCTTCTTTGTATGTGCTAGGAATTTATGAAGCTGTTCTACTGGGCTTCTGCGGGTTCCGCAAGGTTCGGGCGAATCTCTAGCCAAGGATCGCTGGGGTTTGGTGGACCCCCAAATGCCACCCCTGGCTGGTCACGCGCACCCTGCCCCTCCCCTCCCATCCCACCCTGCCCCATCCATTCCAGGAGTCTCCACATCCGTTCATCATTCCAGGTAAATGCAGGGGCTGTGCGGAGAGTCTGGGAGAGCAAAAAATGGGCCTATTCCGGCCTCCGGAGGGCCTCCGGAGCCCAGGGGAAGCTGTTTCCACCCTCAAGGCTCAAGAAAAGGTTCCAGAGTATGGGGAGGGCGAAACACCCACTCCCCTGCCGTGGTGCAGGCAGCTGACTAGGCCATGCCCATCATGGCCATACCCACTCAGCAACAGGGCAGTGAACTTGTTGCTAAAGGATGAAGCCCACCCCTGATTACATATGATATCTCAAAAGCCTTAGAGGGTGTATCTCTAAGAAAGTGTTTTAAAACTGTAAAAATGAGTTGTTTAAATAACATGCCCATTCATGTTCAAAAAGATCTTCATAACAAATAATGATCCTAGTCTAGTTTCATCCATTAGGGACATTTAACACACTTAATCAAACCAGGTTTATTACAAAAGTAGTGAGTGCACTGCATAACTGCTGAATTCCCTTAGCTCTTTTGAGGGTGGGGGAAGAACTAGGTGTGACCTTCAAATCTATCTTATTTGTTATATTTTATTACTCAATATAATGTGCAAACCCAAAACTGGATAATTAAGTAATTAAGTTAAGCCTGTCAAACAAACAACAGTGAATCTCCAAGATTTGTTAATTTCCTGGAATTAAAACATAGTTATAGCTGAAACACCACATTTAATTTGAGTAGTGAGTCAAATTATGAGGTTGATGATAAATGTTTGGGAGGTAATTATGCATGTGATTGCTTGAATATATCAACAACTGCAGAATTTAAATTTCAGATTCTTTTTCTGGACAAAGGCAAGAATCAACTCATAATGTTCCTTGTAAACTTATTTTTGCTCTTCCTGGCTTCCTTGGATGCAGGGACTGAATGATATGGACTTTTTATAGTGAAACTACAGAGTGGTTTTTATTTTTATTTATTTATTTGTCGTAACAATATATACAAGCATTGCATAAAGGGTTATATAATATATGAACGTATATATGAGGAGAAACGAGGTACTATAAACATATATATACATAGGGGAAGAAACAATAGGACAGGAACGGTAGGCACGTTTGTGCTCTTATGCACGCCCCTTAGAGTCCTCTTAGGAAAGTGGTGAGGTCAACCGTGGACAGTTTTTGAGTAAAGCCTTTGGGGTTATGAGAAGAAACCACAGAGTCAGGTAATGCATTCCAAGCATATACAATTCTGTTACAGAAATCGTGTTTTCTGCAATCTAAACTGGAGCGGTTGACATTGAGTTTAAATCTGTTGGTAGCTCTTGTGATATTGTTATTGAAACTAAAAAAATCATTGACAGGAAGGACATTACAACGGATGATTTTATATGCTAAACCCAGATCCTGTCGAAGGCGACGAAGTTCCAAGTTTCCAAGGTTTCCTGTATGTTTAATTCAGGATGGTTTTTCAACTTCCCATTCTAGCCATAGTCCCTGATATATCACATCTTCTTTCCTATTATCCAAATATTAACCAGATTGGACAATGTTTGATGTCATGGACTCCTCATACCAGGAGGGAAAGAGGATGGAAGTTTGCAAAATATTATAGATTATCCGAAATAGAGGTAGCTATTTCATACTACATCAACAGAAGCTTAGCAAGGGGATCAAGGAATCCCATGACTAACAAACTTAGAGGTGCTAAAGTAAATATATTCATTCGCTATGATTTCTGGTTATCTAAGTGTC